>NW_022987214.1:592671-803535 GCF_010094035.1 Trematosphaeria pertusa | reverse complement strand
TATATGTGTGTGTGTGTGTGTGTGTGCAAGGAAGAGAAAGTAAAGTATCAGGGTGGAGAACAGGCAGGGGAATGCGGGGACGTTAACTCGCATCTACAGCAGATCCACCAATAACCCAGGTAGTTGAGCAGCTCGATAGGAGTGATGGTGGCCATTTTGCTGTGTGCTGTAGCTTTTTCTTGGAGACGGTGTTTGGGCGGCTTCGAGGCGAGGATGCAGTGCTTGCTGAGTTGTATGTATATGGAATTTTGTTGTTGGAGGATTGTGGGAGCGGGCTTTGCGGATTACTGGGGCTGGTATTTATAGGGTGGTTTTGCTTGGGGCGGAGGGACTTCATGGTGCGTATGGTGACTCCCTACTGGCAATGACTCTCCACTGGCAATGACTAGACTACACAACGACCTGGCTCCGCATGCGTAAGTGCGAAAGAAGAGCAAGGCTGATGCCAGTGTAGTTGCGGCATGCAATACTGTATGGAGATGGTCGTCACTATTTCCCCCGAGACAGTGCATGCTTCTCTAGGTCAGTAGTCGCGACTGGGAGCCACAGACAATATCTTCCACCGTCTCAGCTGCTAGAGAGCTTTACACCATCAAGGAGTCATATTGTTGCTCATACTTCTTTCGGACTCTGGAGATCCATCGGTATCTCCATGCGATCTCACTCTCGTAATTTTTAGTGCCACCATATGGTATTTTAGGAAGCGTGAAGAGAGGAACGAAGGGCAGTTTGAGAGAGAGTTATATACTATTCCAGGCTAGGTTTGCGATAGGGATTGTACGCGGGGGGTAATTCATGACCGCGGCTCGCAATGCGTAAAACGGGATGGCGGTTGGTATAAAAGGACGATCTCGCCGGGGGACGACTCTTCTCTTTTCTTCTCTTTACCTACACAGCGGAGTACGGCTCGTTGGGACTAAAAGCTAAACCACGGAGCCGATGTCGGACTTGCTGCTTCCGGCTAAAATAGGGATGCCACTGGAGCGTGGACCTAAAATCGTGATCAGAAGCCGATCATGTCTGCCGCGGTGTCCTTGGGTTCCTCGGAAAGGGAAGAAGTGAATGCCTTGCTTCACTGTATACCGTACTGGAGATGGCCTTGATCCTATGGGCACAGAAACCATGACATAAGCATCTTCATCTTTTTAGAAAAGCCGGACGCTCCGAACTTCCCATAAGGAATTTGGTGGTGGACTTTTAGTGCCTTGCAACGAGCAGAGGAAGTGCGAGTAGCGAAGTGAGGTGGCGTCAGGAAGGGTTATATATACTCCGCTTAGGGCTGAAGAGGGACGAGCTCAAGCTTGCGTTATGAGACAGTGCTATGACGGAGTATATATGGTGAAACAGATGAGACGAGGGAGGCGTATAAAAGGATGCTTCGTAGGGTCGGAACTCTACTCTTCACACAAGTGCACCTCTCTTTCGAAAGGAAGGACTAAAAGATGCTTCAATACCAGCGATGTGTGTTGACCTGTCTCAAGTTACAAGATTTTGAGGTACGAGACATGGAACGCTTTCACAGTCAATGCATGATCCCTGGAGCGTCTGCTGGAGACTTAGTAAAGAGGAACAGTAGGGACGGAGCCGTACTTCGGGGCGGGGTCAGGTTTGATTCGCGGAGGTGTACATGCTGACCGTCGATGTGTTAACGATTCGTACGTTGAGGGCAGTCACGGTGGCCGTTGTCCAGGTTTGTTGTGCTGAGGTTGGTGGATGTGAGGGCGGCGCCGGGGGGAAGAATTGATGATAGCAATTAGCACCGCTTTTGCTAGCGGGCATGAATTGCGTGAAGAAGTGCTTGGCTTCTCTGCCCCTCGCTTTATAAAACCTACGATCGCTCGCGATTCCGTTTCTGCACACTTCTCGAAAGGTAGGGGGCGCCGTTGTCTCTAAAATGTTTTTCGGAGAAAGGATATGTCTTTCTCCAGCTCTAAAAGGGACCAGTGACAGGTCTCGTGGACTCGGGACGGCCTCTGAAGCCTATCCTTGGGGTAGGAGGAGTAATCCCTCGAATCCCCTGGTAGGTTTGAGGAGTGTAGGCACCTCGGAAGCAGAAGGCCGCGCTGGACGCAATAGCTCTGGCAGTCTGGTGCAAACGCCCAGTGGCAAGGTGTCCGCATCGATAAGCCAGATATCTAGACGCCTTGGACACGCCGCCATCGGCGAGGATAAGTAATGCTATTCATCACTCCGACGTCCTCTCCTCACCAAGCACCGTTTCGTCGCTTCGCCTCGAAACCCACAGTCCATGTTAAGGTATCCCACGGCGTTTTAATGGCTCAGCCCCCAGAACCGAGCCCCGCAACATGTCACCGTTTTGCGTGCTTTTTAGTCGCAGAAACGGCGCAACAACCGAAGTCTCCATGAATGACCTCGTTGTACGTTTTAGTAGGAGCGGCAAGGAGTACAACGCGAAGGAGAAAGCTTGCCGGAGCAGAGAGTTTTATAGCTAGTTGGCTAGTACGAGAAGCCATGTGGGGCGAGATGCCATAAAGTGCCACCACCGTTAGAAGAAAGGCAGGCTGAATCTCACATATATAAACCTCCCAAGCCGCATTCTTTCTCTTTCCCACTCCACTGAGTCTCCCAAAGACAATTCCTCACTCTAAAGCTCTTCAAGCATTGCAGGAATGTGTGGCCTTCGGGGGCCGGAAGCAAGATGTGTTTGCGCTATGCGCGGGTCCAAATCTAGCTTGGGAATCATTATGTTCCTGGGGACGGAGCAGACTAAACCTCTCTCTCCATGGAAGAATCCTGACGTCTATTTTGATCGTGCAGTGGCTCCGCTACTGGGAGCCCCATAGCTCACTGGCTACGCAGTTTTAGCCTCGAACGGCAGAGTGCAAAGTGGAAAGGCGAAGACCCCCACCCTTGGGATTTTACATGCGATCTCGAAAGATCGCGGGCTTACGCTTCGATGCGACGAAGTAAAGGGGCTCAAGTGGGGCGGAGATGCGGCTGGAATCGAGGTATATAAAATCTCCCTCAGTCTCCAACTCTTCATCTTGCACTTCCCCAAGCTCCCTCCGAGGAAAAAGGAACCTACTAAAAGCCTAAAGCCCGTTGGGCATGGGATCCGCTTTGGCCCGTCGTCAAAAAACTCTCTTCCTCTCATGGACGACCAAAAAGTCGACGATGTCCGTGCCGCATCGCGAGCGATCGTGACGAATGAATATGCCCAGGCATGAACATGGCATAACTTGATTTACCTCTGATCTTGTCTGAAGGCGGCGTACGAAGGCTTAGCAACATTGTCATCGCTTTCCACGAACAAGATCTAAAGAGTTAGTTCCTGGAGCGAGGCGCTTCCATCTGGGGCTGCGCCGCTACTTGCAGAAAATAGAAATGATAGCGTTTTATGCGCAATTGATAAGGTTCCGGATACATAGATACAAGTATAGAGAAGGAAGAACAAGGCGGCGCTTTAACGGTTAAGCACCCGTTAGTTCTTCGAGATGGCGAGGCCGTTCTGCGCCGAAGGACAGACGGTGTTTTGAGGATCGACTGGCTGCGCAGGGCACTTTTTTGTTCATTGGACTCCGGATTCTCCTATGATGAATTATGTGGGGCTCAGGCTCGATGACGATGGTACCTCCAGGTAAGGAGTAGTAAGACTTGCACAAACTGATGTCGACGGGTCTTTGATGGCTGCGGTTGAGCTGAGACGAACCATCGGGATCTTCGCGCTAAGCCGTCTAAGACCGCAACTCTCCCCACGTGATGCACACACATCCTCGGATTAGATATCATCCCATCATACTGTAGCTCAATCACCAAGCCCTCCTTCCTCAGTCCGGTCCGACCATAAAAACCACTCCGTATGATCATCCTCCAGCATCCATGGATCGGAGATTAGTTAAGCCCCGGCGCTCCGGCCGAACTCCATTCACGCTTGCAAAATCCTGCAACGCGAGAACACGCGTCGCAGCCGCGCAGTAAGTGTTCGAGAACCAGACTGCAGTGGGGCCTCTCACGCGATGCGCCATGTTGTGGGCGGGGCGACAGATTGACGTCTGTTGAGGGCTGGTGCATGTCTCTAGAGAATAGAGCGATGCAGGTACTACGGTACGGGGGAAGAAAGCTGAGCCGATCGCTATACGACACCGCCTAAGATCATCGGGTAACGGTAGGAGCAAAAGGCATTCGGCTATCTGGTGTTCATTGGGCTCTGATTTCAAATTGAGATCTTCAGTGTTTGTGATTTGTTGATTTGTATTACAGCCTGTCAATAACGACAAGGGCCTGGTTTATGCGGTCTGCACAGTATGCGACACGCACGTACTCCTATGCAGCTCAAAATGCCTCCTCCTACCAATGCATGTCAATGCAATCCGTAAAAGTATTGACAGCGAAAATTAGGTTCCTCCCTCACTTCCTCCACATATGGGGCGCACATCGACAGAGGAGTAGAAAAGTACTATTGCCATGAAAAGATGCCACGCCATGCTGAAGATGCTGGACTTGCGATATTAGGCGTACTAGATTCCCGCATTGAGCAGGGAATATGAAAACATAAAACGAATATTTTCCAATAATCCAGCTGATGAGGGGTATCAATCGATCCTGCGCTACTATGCGGTCTTCTTAGAATCGGAGCGCCGCATCCTCGGCGTGGAGCTCCCACCGTTGACCGAGGTTGTTGACGAGGTTCTTCGCCCAGGAAGCAGGGCTGCCGGTCACGGTGCGCTTCTCCCCCTTTTCGGGGACAACGTAGTTCTTCACCAGGCGCTTGGTCACAGCGACGTTGCCATCGACACCGTTGCTGAGGAGCAAGTTCGCACTTCCTCCAAGGCTCCCGGTGACATCGTTCTGGCGAGCAGTCTCGAGCAGCTTCTTCTTCAGCGCAGCCGGGTTCTGACCGAGGTTTGTGGGGTCCTGAGCCATGAGGTAGGCCATGACGCCGGAGTTATGTGGGGTAGCCATCGAGGTGCCGGAGAGGTAGTTAATGACGTTGTCGCCCGTGTTCCAGGAGCTGAGGATCTCCTCGCCGGGCGCGTAGATGTCGACGCACTCGCCAATGTTCGAGAAGGAAGAGACTTCGTTCTGGATGTTGACGGAGCCGACAGTGACGACAGCGGAATTGGAACCACCGAGATGTGCTGGGGTGGTCGAGCAAGCATCGGCACCATCGTTACCGGCCGCGACCGAAACGTGAATGCCGACGTCGACAGCACCTTGGATGGCATCGTCAACGGACTGGGCGGTTCCTTGGAGACCCCAAGACATGCTCATGATAGAACCGACAAAGCCCGACTGGGACTTGCGCTTGTTGTGGTTATTGATGACCCAGTCCATTCCGGAGATGGTATCCGAGGAAGAACCTGAACCGTCGTCGCCGAGGACCTTAACAGCAATGACGTTGGCGCCTTGAGCAACGCCGAACTTTGCACCTGCGGCAGTACCGGCAACGTGAGTTCCATGGCCATCACCGTCGGCAGCAGTTGTCGTGAACGAAAAGCCTTCCGTGGCGCGTCCTGTAAACACGGCATGCGACGTACGCACGCCAGTGTCGACCACGTAAATGTCCACACCGGCACCGAGAGACTCGTCCTCGTAGGAGTAGGTGAAATCCTGGCCCTGGGCATCACCAGATGCGCCGGCATCGTTCGAGATGCGCTGCAGACCCCACGGCGCGCCCGTCTTTTGGGTGACGAAGGACTGGACGGTCGTCTTCTCTTCGACATAAGCCACCTCGGCTAAGCCATTCAATGCCTCTACGCAGCTCTGCGAAGTCTGGAGGATGATGGCGGTGTAGGCTTCGTTTTTCAACTCTTTGAAGGATTTATCATCGTCCAGCTGCATGCCCACTTTCTGAAGGAGAGCCTCAGCGTTCTCGTACTTTTCCGAGTCGAGCATGATAATCATCTCCTTGGCGTTGGCGGGGTCCTGTTTGCAGGTGGCATTCTTGTTCAAGCCAATAAAGCCATCGTCCACAGCGAGAACAGCGGAGCATGAAGCCAAGAAGGCAGTGAAGGCGAAGGTAGTCCTCATGTTGGATTAGACAACAGAAAGGTGATTCCGGATCCGCAGGAGCGACGTCGAGAAGGTAGTAGAAAGGTGCGTGTGGCCGTCTTGTAGGTCACGAAGAAAAGAGAAGTCGACTAGCGCTGCGAACAGTCAATGTCTGCCTGGGCCCGGGGGTGACGATGAAGCGATGGTATGAGCAAACGGAAGGGACAGGCGACTGCCTTATAAGGAAACGGCGACAGGGAACGTGAAGAGAACGAGGTAGTGAAAACAAAACGACAGGAGACGTGCAACAAAGGCGTTGTGTAGGGTTGACGACGCAGCCCACTGCCGTAGAGTGGGCACACAATGCCGGAGGGATCGATATGGAACACCAAGACTCACATCAACGCGCAAGCACTTCAGGCGAGGCGAAAGCTGAGGCAATTGCGCGTTAGGCCAAGACGTGCCAGCACGGCAAACAAGGAGCGGAGAGAAGAGGTAGTAGTAAAGATGCGGCCGGCAGAATAGAATCGAAGGCTTCGAGGGGAGGAGAAAGGACTCGAGTTGATGAACGAATGTGTAGTCGGGCGAGGACTCTAAATGAATGGATGGATGAGTCCGAGGAAAGGAAGGACGGAGGCTGGTTACAGAAAGAGGGAAGGAAGGAAGGAGGGTATCCAGAGGCACAGGGATGTGTGCGTGTGCGTGAGCAAAGCGAAGGCGCGCACGGGGAAGGAGTGGCTCATGTACTCGTAAGAACGGCGGCGAGTGCACAACCACCAAGCTCAGCGAAGAGTCGTCTGCATTTGAAACGGCTTGGCGGCCGGCAGCCTCCCGCTGCGCACCATGCCCAATTCTCGAGCTGAGTCCGCGCGCCGAGAGATGGCCTGCCGCAGAGGTGGACGCGGCACGGCGGCGACGCGCCATTGGAAGCCGCGCAGATTGTGCTCGCCGCCGGAGGCACCGATTGCAGCTGCTCCGGGCGCGTGGGACAGTTGCGGCCGGCAGCATGGCGCTGTTGAGGCCTCTAAGTTGGAAGGTTTTTTTCGTGCTGCAGATGGCCTGCCGTCAGAGTGGAAAGTCGCGGCGGTGACGACAGGCTCCGCGTAGGGCAAGGAGAGCCGCATGTCAGGGCCCGCTGCTCCGGCACCGCCGCTCTGATAGGCTAGCGCGCCCGGCTGAAACAGCGGCCTGCACCAGGGCCAGTCCGCATCCGGCATCGCTGCCCTCTGCTCGCCGCACCTCCGCGTGCATGAAAGACGCACTCAAATGGAGCCAGCAGCGAACGCACACGCACCCTCCAGGGGCTTCGCTGCGCCAGCAAAATTCATGCGCGCGAAACCAAACCCACGCCGGCCAACGACGCACGCCTGTGCCCCGCTCGGCGCGCCCTGTCCTCCCTACGCGCGCGCTCTGATTCGCTGCCGCTGCACTTGTTTTGGCCTCGCCGTCAAACCTCCCCATCGTTCTGCGAAACCAAACGATCTCGACCAGCTCCCTCACGTGAGGCTAATCTTAGGCCGCCGTTTCGGACTCATGATTAAGGACTTGCAGAGATTAATTTCTTGCGGCGTACACCGGACTTTGGCTGTGGCTGGTGCACTTGGACGAACGCTTTGGGCGAGGCCGCGGACAATGCAGTCATCGTACGGACAATCTGGGAAGTCTGCGGCGGCATGATGGAGGATCGCAATTTAGCATCTTCGTCATCAACATCGAACCGTGTGTAGAAAATAGAGTCGATCCCCCATGCTTCGCTGTCACCGTCAGCCATCCATCGCACCTGCCGACGTCGTTTCTCGAAACCTCCCCCACAGCAAGGCAAGTCCGACAAAGGGAGAGAGACCCACAGGCATGAGAAACGCGGGCGCAGCCAGCCACTGATATCAGACCCCGTCACCAACAGATGCAACCATACGGCGCCGCATAAAGAAACAGATGAAGGTTTGTCGCAATCTATTTGCCTGCCGTTTCGCGCTGCCCGCGAACAACCCTCTCATTAACGCACTCGCTGGCCAATAATAGGCTAAAACCCCCCTTTCCTCGCGCAACATCACAATTACGGCCTCTGCACCAATGAAACCCCTCGCCTCACGCAAAAAAACATCACAGAAACAAAGAAAATCCCATGTGATCGACACAAGATAAATTTGATACAATGAATGTACAAGGACCAGTTGCAATCTACAAATCCAAGTGCAAAGGGAACCGGACATCCAAGATCCGATCTCCTCTGCTTGCGTGACGCTATGCATCCTCCCAAAGAACAAGCGAGAGAAAGAACTCCCCAATGCACCATGCCTCTATCTAAAAATTGTCCCTCCTCCGTACCCCAAAACGGGAGCATCGTACATAGCTTACACTTCCTCGTCACTGTCCTCACCCAACAGCTCCCCTTCATCCGGATCCACAACCGCATAGTCTCCTCTGCCCCTAGCGAAGGAACTGCGGCTCGTGTACGTGCGTCCGCCATACCCACCAAACCTGTTCGACACCGTTCTCCACAGACTGCCTATTAGCATGGGAACTGCCGCCACCACAGCCACCACAGCCGAGATCGCCGCAACCGGCCAACTGATCCAGGGACTCCCGCTGTCAAACCGGGTAGCGCTATCGCCCAATCTGATGCGACCAAATTTGCCGTCCCAGTTGCGCCAGACGTAGTACCCGATGCCGCCAGCTGCGATGAACGGTATGACAACCGCCAGGAAGATGCCAAAGCCAGAGATGCCGTGCTTGCGCTCAAACTCCTTTTCGTGTCCCGGGCATGCGTGCACCGCGCTCGTATGATCCATCTCCTGCCCCCCATGGCACGTCGAGATGGGAATCTTGCGGTAACCTGTGATGTCCCAATACTCTGACGCGCCTTGCTTGCAGACCGCGTCTGGCTCAGGTAGGCCAAGACCCGGGATCTTCTTGCATTCGCCGCCGGGTAGTCGCTCGAAGTTATAGTCACTGCAACTAGTCAGCACATGGCACAACGCTATGATACAGATATAGAGACTTACCATTCAAAATCCCGCCTGGTGCAGGTGCAATTTCGGGCGATGTTGTGCAGATGATCGATTCGCTGGCCGTTGTAGCATTTGACACCGCGCTTCTTGCGGTGGTACTCAGCGACATGACCGAAAAGACACTCAGGCTGGTCGTTCTGCATTGGGTGTTGTGGACGCCATACGTCATAGTCGCCTGCGGTCGGGTTGTTCTCATCCAATTCGCACTTCTTTGAGAATTCGTCCAGGCCCGAAAAGTCAACGTTGATGGCCACCAGCTCCCTGCCATCCTTGCCCCAGAGGAGGAAGTTTAGTGAAGTGTCGCTAGGGACGGTTGTGATGGCGTCAACCCTGATAGCGTGGGGAGAGAACTTGTAGAGCTTCCACGTCTCACCGGTATCCAGAGAATAGTACAGATGATCGGTATCTTCGCCACGTCGGACAATTACGATGACGGAGCCTTGGTCACCGAATTCCCATGCGTAGGTGCCCTTCTTGATCTCCGTCCAGCTGAGGCCTGCGTCAGTGGTGATGAAAGTGCTCGCTTCGCCAATGGTGGTGAGCTGTTTGCCAACATTTCCGACACCCATCATGATGCCCACGGCGGTAGGAGAAGAGAACGTCTCACGTGGATCCGCACGCTCGGTATAACCATGGAGATGCAGCGAGCACTCGTTCTTGTTCGACACGTCGCAGGAATAACGATTACCCTCCGAGTCTTTCGCGGGAGCTTGGAGAGGGCCCCAGTCCGCGCCGTCGTTGTGCGTGATCCGGGTTTGCTTCTGCTTTTTAGCGCCTTTATCGACCTCTTCCACGTTCGCCACTACGTTAGCAAGCGCAACACCCTCAATGCCCTGCATCTTTTCAAAGTCGACGTAGCCGTCCGTGTTCCGGTTGACCGCGTTGAGGCTCATCACGTAAGAGGTACCATTGCTGTTACTCTTGATGATGGAGCCGTACTCCTGACCCTCCCGGGCGTTGACCGTTACATGAAGGAAGACCGAGTGCGTGGAGCTGTCCAGCACGGTGTAAGCCGTTTGGTGGTCGACCGGGAATTTCGGTGGGAATTTGGCCTCGGCGAAAGTTTTGGCATCAAGACTGGCATGCAGTTTGAGAGAGTTTCCATCGTCGCCCTTGGTTGCTACGATGATGAATTCGGACATGGTAGCAAACTCAACGACCGACTTGAACTTGACGTCTTTGGTCTTGAACCAGTCTTCGCTGGAGATTAGTTCGACTGGAGCGCCCATTTCCTCGTTCGTGTACTGCTCGCAGAAGACCTCCTTTTCATCGACGTGTCGGCCTGCCTCGCGCCACACGAATGCGCATTTCTTTACGTACGGCAACAGAGACTCCCAGCTCCCTTCTACGCCGTTCTTTTGAGAGATGGAGGCGATAGTGTGGCATTCGCGATCGCTGACTCTCTCACAGTGCTCGCCGCCAATCCAGATAATCCAGTCGGAGTGGTCAGGATGGAATTGCAAATATTGCAGCAACTGTGCGTTCGGCGGCTGCGGTGCATCGAATGAGTGGGTGCTGTCCCTCAACCCTCGATCCATGGAGTAATAGACCTTTTTCGACGCGGTAAGGAAGTAGACATAGTCGTTGTTGTACTGATGTGGGTAGATGGCCACAATCTCGTCGTCGACCGCTTTCTTCCAGTGCTTGCCATGATCATGCGTAATGTATGCTTCACGCTCACTGGTTAGCATAACAACAGTCTCGTCCTTGTCCCTCGAACGTTCGTCATCCTGCGTCGGACGCTCGAGATAGTAATATTCCCGGAATTTGGTGCCTTTGAAGTTCGTTATTTCCTTGGTGATCTGGTTAGATGATGGTGGTGTCGATGCTTCGTCGCACTTGCGTTCGACCTTCTTGTCCTTTTTGGTCTCGCCTTTACATTTGTTGCCCGGGATCTTCCTCCAGCCAGAACTGCCCATGTACGTCTTGGCGTCACCCTTGCAGGCGTCTTCAGGGAGTTCTATGGCGCCCGAGGGTACACAGTTTTTGACGTTATCCTCCCAGTCTGGTGTGAAGTTGTAGTCGCATTCGTAGTCTCTGACCTCATCGCATTCGCAAGGTTCGAATTCTGGCATAGGATCCTTGAAGTCCTCCTCCACGAAGCAATCAGCATCCCACTTGCGGCGGCGGAAGAATTGCTTGTGACCCATAACACACATGGGTCCGCTCTCATCTGCTCGCACAGGCCATTTGACGAAATCCTTCTCTTCGCATTTGCGCTCGTGCAACCCAGAGAAGTCCAGGTGAAGAATGACGTGCTCCCTGCCACCACCATCTTTGCTTCTGGACCCATAGAGGATAAATTTGAGGCTGGTGGAGTCTGGGACAGTCGTCAATTCGCGGGCACGGATCTTGTAGTCAAGCTTTATCTCCTTCCAGGTGTCCTTTCGACCATGTTTGAGTGAATACTTGATGGTCTCGGTGTCACCCTCATCGTATACGGCCACAAGAACCGCTCCTTGGTCGCCGAACTCGTACTTGTGCGCCTCTTGTAGCGCAAGCTCCCAAGTAAGCCCGGCGTCATCGGAGACCCATAGGTCACCATCGGAGTATTTCCCCAGAAACTCGCCAGTATTCCCCACTCCCATAACGATACCGGGCGCAGGGCTAGAGAAGACGCGTCCGCTGTTGTGAAGGTTGGTGACCGAATGTAAGTGCAGCTCCTTGTCTTCGCCTTTGGCCTTGAGCGGCTCGAATGACCGTCCATCATCGAAGCTGATTCGCGACTTGAGCTTCTTCTTGGCATATGGACTCTCGGCCTCCTTGTAATTGTCGACCACATTGACCATGACAATGCCTCGAATATTTGATATCTTCTCGAAATCCACGAACCCCTGATCATTGCGGTTGGTGTGATCCACGTTCTTGGTGAAGTAGGTCCCGTTAGAATTGCTCGTATAGAGCGAACCCATCAGAGCAAACTTGGACGTCATGACATCAACCTGGATGCTGTAGTTGGTGGACTCGAGTATGGTATAAGCATCCTCTTCTATCTTGCCCTCGCCAAATTCAGCATGATGCCAGGTCTCGGTATCGTCGGTTACGTAGAGCGATAGCTCGTTCGAGCGGTCAGATTTCGCAGCGACGACAAAATAGCCTTTCACGGCCGCCATGTTCGCCATGCCTTGGACCGTGCGACCGGAGGACATGACAGGTTCATGTTCATCCTTGTAGTAGCTGCCCCTGTTAGCGAGCGAGCGCATCCAAGAGCCAAAGCACTCACTTGTCAGTTATGAGCAGCCTGAAGTCCTTGGAGCGATCCGAGTATTTGCCTTGCGTTATACACAGTATGCGATCGTCGTGCTTGCTCTCGTCCATGAGGAAGCGCTCGGAGCTCTTCGCCCACATGCACATTTTCCGGTCCTCGCGCAAGACCTTCGGTTTCGACTTGAAGCCGTCTTCGGTGTAGTACGTCTGTTAGCACTGTCAGCTATACGGTCCCAATACTCGCGAATGTCCAAACTGACCCTCCCGAGACATGGCGCAGTAAAGCAGTCTTCGATTTCATGATAGAGCACCTTCTTGCTGTCCTTTGCATTAAAGCTCAACGGCTGCCCGAATAGCGAGGGCCCGAACTGGGTGTGGAACTCCGTCCAGTCCTCGCCCTGATTGTATGTGATCCAGTGTTTCGTCTCGCCTAGAACCACGGCGACCTGGTTGTCAAACGGGTTCTTGATGATGCCAACAGTCCGTAGATCTTTCACGGCGTCCCACGACTTCCCGGCATCTGTGGAGCGGTAAACCTTGCTGGTGGGTACTTCGGCGAGGAGGGCGGTTTCGGAATCGTCGAAATAGAAGATGTTGACGAGCTCGCCGTCGAACTTTTGGACATCGACGGTGGGTTCGTCTCTCGCCGTGGCAAAGGGCGCGAGCGCCAGGAGGGCGGGCAGCAGTATGCCCTTAAGGTATTTCATGATGCATAGAGAGGGCGACGGCGACGGAGGGAGGGAAGAAGGAGGGCGATGGATTCTTGACAGCTGGCTGCTTCGCCGTCCACAGCCTCGTAGCTGAAGGCAACGGCCCCGGGCGGCTTGGCGATCTCGAAACAGACGACGCGCCGCACCGCTAGCGGAACGGAGAGGATGCGATTCGGAAGAGTCGGCGTGCGCTGCGAGCCGAGATGTTTTTGAGGACGAAAGAAGATATCCCAAGATAATGGAGGATCAGACGTCGCGTGTCGAGGTGTACGGGTCAACCAGCATTTGGTGGGGGCCAAGCACGGGGTGAATGCCCGTCTAGATTTCCGCAACCGCCATCCTTGTCGTCTAGGCGTCACTGCCTCGGAGCTTTAAATAGCCCGCGTCGTCAAGTCACTCGCATTTCGTCCATTTTCACCACATCGCATGCTCCTTTGACGATGTATGTGGTACCCCTGATTTAGATGCTAAGTCACCGCGCAGAGTGGCCGACACCTGCCAAACCGAAGATATCTCTAGCTCTATCGGGTCATTATCCATGGCAATACACAGTACACTCATCAATTACCAAGACTCGCTCCTCTCATCTTCATCCACTCAGAACATCCCCATCCCCCTCTTCCTCGCGCGCTCATCCCCCTTCGGATTAATCAACGCCCCTGCACCACTCCCCCCACTCCCATCATTCCTATACCGCCTCCCCAGCCCCACAAAGTACTTCACTACAACCAAACACCCCAACACCACAACCTCCCTCCCCACAGTACTCTCCGTCAACGCATCCCTCCAGACCTCCAGCTGCCCAACCTCCCCACCCGCCAGCACCTTCGTCCCCACCTTGCCGTACGTAAAGCGCGCGATGACCGGCGGTGCCGTGTCCGAGTAGGAATCCGCGGACGAGAGCTCGATGCACGCGGGGATGTCGCGGAGCGTCCATACATAGGACGCAGCTTCATAAGAAAACTTCCAATTTTTCCAGTTCGGGGAGGACATCTCGATGGTAGTGGCGGGATTGCCTTCGACGGGGCTGTCGAGCGTGAAGCGGGCTCGCGGACAGTACGGCAGCGGCCCTTTGTCGTGGAAGTCTGCGCGGGCTATCACCGTGGTGGATGAGGCTTCGCTAGAAAGCCATGTCCGCGAGACGGAGATGTCGCCTTTGCGGTTGAAGATAGGCAAGGCGGTGCTGGAACGGTAGCGGATCTCATACGATGGATGGGACTTGCTGGCTGTGGGTTCGAAGGGCACGAGGTGTGATGTGTTGGTCTTGGTTGCGCGGAGGTGGTATGTCACGAGGGGTTGGTGGTAGGTCTCTGCAGAGTAGTCGGGCGTGTTCTCATAGCCTGGGAGTACATCTTGTTGAGCATTACCGGAGTTATCGGGCTGTGCTGCCGGATCAAGAAGCGTGGTAGATGTTCTGGTCGAAATTGGCATTCTGCTCTGATTTGATATACACGAATTGCCGTTGCGCAATCGTTGCAATGACTTCGCTATTCCTCTGGTATCCGGTAAGTTGTAAGAAGCTAGGAGAGGTGTGGGTCTGTAAAGAGAGATAAAGAATGAAAAGTGGTTGTCCTGATACCCCACCAAGAACACCTTGATGCGAGTTGAGGTCCGTAAGGCGTTCACCAGGACTCGGTTCAGCCTTGTAAGAGCTTACCCCCGCAGCATTCGTATTGCTCGGGTTGGCTTGTGGAAAGTGGTCATGAGACCTACTGTGCCATCGGCAATCCGGCTTCTAGTCCTTGCATTGCGCATCACGGCAATTTTATAGGCAAGAAGACTGCCTTCCAGATTCGTACATGTTCAGGTCGGAAAATTGAATACATAGATTTACAAAAGTACTAATACATATCTCAAACACGAAGAGAAAAGTAAACTCATTGCGAAAGAAGAGCAGTCTCTGCAACTGCTGAAGGCCACTCAACCGTTATCCTGCCCCTAGCATCTCTGCTAACCTCCATCATCTCTCCACGGCCTCCATGCCGTGTATTCTCCGCGTCATCCTCCGTCATTGCTCCAGCCTCCTCCTCCGCGACGAAAAATCTACCGACTCTCTGCATACGCCTGTCAGGGCCGACATCCTCCGGCCATTCGATCTCTCAGATGGCCATATACACAACACCCCAAAGCGGGTTTCCAATGACATACTTCTCCTTAATTGTCACCGGCATATGAGCGCCATGTTGGATGAGACATAGAGCGATCGGAAAGAGCTTCTTCATGCAAGCGGCGTCGTGCCTTTGAAACCATGCATCGATGAGAAGTTTGTGTAGTGGTGTTTCTCCGAGGCAATCAGTGGAGGTGAATACCACACCGTCGCTCCATTGGCGATGAGCAGTTTCGCGACGTCCAAGTTGCCGAAGTGGATCGCGATCATGAGGGCCGATTGCCCGTTCCAGCCCTTGAGTGCATTTACGTCGGCGCCGAAATCCAGAAAGAGTTGCGCAATCTCGAGCTGTTTCCCCGTCACCGCTGTGGAAGGCGTGATTGCCAATTTGTATATAAGATAAGACCAATGTTGGTTTACGTCTTCTCCGTTCCGAAGGCGCATTCTGATCTCAGCCATGTCTTCATGATGTATAGCCGACCCAAGACTAGAACGTTGGTATATTGGGTGTGTGCGGACGGCGCGACGACGTAAAGAGCCTTCGGCGGGACTAGGAGGCTGACAAATGGTAGTTGTTGCGATCTCGCCTTCGTGTACTAGCTTCTCCACTTGTCCATAAGCATCTAGCGGGTGCGATTGACGCCGAATGCGGGACCGGGTGCTTTCGAAGCTGAGGAAGAGGAATACGCAAGCTGTCAAGAGGATTCCAAGGAAAACAATCCCCTGAACGACCCTCGGAATATGCAGTTCTTCTTGTTTGACCTGCATGCCTCTGCTTGTTCCATTGTGCTTCCCGTAGTGTTCTTGCAACAAGCCCCTCCTCATCCTATCAAGTATCCCCGGTTTCACGTATGGAGGCGGTGGTAGCTTCGCCTTCATAGCTCGCAGACATGCCTGACTCTGTATTCCCGCCGCGAGCTCTTCCCTACACTCTTCAATATAGTCCTTCAATGCCGTCCATTCGGCCAATCTCAACGATTTCTCCGACGTATCCTGTGACTTAAATGCGGGTGAGAGCGCTACGATGGTGAATAATACGCTGAGAAATGCTATTGCCCAGCCGAGATGGGATGAAGCTTTCTCTGACAGTGTGATAGACGAGCGGAACGACTTCCACGAGAGACTGGGCCGTATGGAGGTGGGCGGGGAGCTTGATACGTCTTCAGTCACTGTCCGGGGCTCGGTTGCGTCCGGGGGCTGAGTAGTGCTCGTCGAGGATGGTGGATCGGGCGCTGCGGTCGTCGCGGTAGTGCTAGCCATGATCGGGCTCCAATATCACGGAGGGGAGCGAGGCATTACAGACATGAACAATTGAGGCAGCGCAGGCAGCAATGCCAATGCAGGGAACGACGATCATTTTAGAGGCGGAGGCAGAAGGATGGTGCGTGTGAGTGGTAGTTGACATCAGGGTCCAGCAGAGGGAGGCTCAGCCCTAGTCGACGTCATAATCGTTCGATCCCCGCCATTCCGCATCAAGTTAGTGCAGATCACCACCTGAGAGAACTCTAAACTACAGAACCGGTTAGATAATCATACACCCTTTCTCATGTTTCTTTGCTACACTATTGGCCATATGAGACCCATTGGAAGCATAATGAAGAAGCCAGCTACTGCGGTCGATATGCTCGACCAGGCTGGACTCGCTTCCGCCGAGACAGCGGCTATGCTGGACGCTGATTGGGTACCGAGCTGGTTGAGGCTGTCTTGGTATGCGAGGTGGGAGGCATTGTAGCCTTGTCATGAGTCGTAGCTGCCCTCCTCTGTCATAAGTCGTAGACTGCCCTCCTCCCCCTCTTTCCCTCCCCTCAGATCCTTCAAGGACGACGTTGGGGGTCCACCGGCATGCACTCCTCCCACTCGCAGATGGATTATCCTCAATACCGGCACGAGCCCTTGCCGCGGGGCGACTTCATCCGCATCTTACATGTCGATAGCTCAGTCAACCACAGGCAGCCTTTCTGCACTTTCGAAAACATCGCTCTAAATACTAGGTCTCACCATTATACCGCCATTTCGTATACCTGGGGAGACACAAAGCCAGTACGCCAAATACCCTGCTCTGAAGGCCAGTTCCTTAGTCTAAGCAAAACATTGTCCGATTTGTTTGACGTGCTGTTAAGGAGAGGGAGATCTTTCACGGTTTGGATCGATGCGCTCTGTATCAACCAGAAAGAGCCGACAGAGAAGGCCCACCAAGTCAAGCTTATGGGCAATGTGTATTCGAATGCGCACATGGTGCTCGTATGGCTCGGAGAAGAAGACTACCTATCCCGAATGGCATTTCACTATATGAGAACAGACACGGAGCCACCTTGGTTTCTTTCGAATGCTGCAATGTACAGGGTAGACGCGATGATGGCTCTGCTAAGCCGACGGTGGTTTCGAAGGGTTTGGGTTCTGCAAGAGGCGATTCTGAATCCCAACACGTGGGTGGCCTGCGGCAGCGACATCATTGACTTCCAGACCTTCAAAGAAGCCGTCAAATCGCTATGGACTCTTGAGGACGCAGTGGAATTCTTTGACGTCCGGTACCTTGCGTATCGCGGTTTACGATGCGCGACCCGGCTATACGGTCTCCAAAGCATGTTTCGCGAGACCGGGAAAGTTCCTTTGGAGTCCCTATTCGAAGCAGTCCTCTATTCCGCAGCAACAGATAGCCGCGACTTCGTCTTCGCTATTCAGGGTATCGCAGATTTCGCGGAGCTCCTGCCGATCCCCGACTACACCGTCAGCGTTGAAAAGGTCTTCGTAGACACGGCCGAGGTACGTATATCGATCTGCATACGTCAGGATGCCTTCGTGCTAGCATTAGAGCTCCTCTCCTAAAGCCTTTCATAGCCACTGACCTAGACAAGCTGATGTGTTTACCAATTTCTCTGCCTTGCTGTAAGACGGTTACTAATATATACTACCACGGATATAGAATATCTTGTGTAAAGGCACGTCGCTTGATCTCCTTTCCTTGTGCGGTCTTGGTCCCAGGGAACAATCGTCGGTTTTCTTTAGCCAACGTGGAAGACCTCAGGCTCATTTGCCATTTGAATTACCGTCTTGGGTCCCGGACTTTCGTCAGCCTTCCTTCGACGACCCCATACATATATGCAGCAAAACAGGATGGGACGCCGGTGGAGCAATGCGGCGGCGGCCACTTCGTTCGGATAGTGGTCTCCAAGTGGATGTCGTAATCCTCGATCGCGTCACACGACTAGGTCATACAATCTATACCTTACCGGAGGGCGACTTACTCGAACTGCGCTGCTGCTTCCATAGCGCCCACGAGATTGCACATACACTGGGGGATGTTTCGTCCCACTCAGTTACCGACCTCGTCTGGAAGACTCTGATAATGGATATGGATTTGGGTGAGCGCCCAGCTCCTGCTCGTCTCGGAAATGCGTTTACAGACTTGCTGCGGGCGCTAGACTCAGGGAAAAGCTTGCGGCAAATCAAAACTAACGAATTCTACCGCAACCTGCGTGTCCGGAGTGACAGGTGGAGGCCTTTCGCATCGTCGCACGGATACTTTGGGGTGACATGGCCCATTGTCGAGGTTGACGATTATGTCTGTCTGCTTCCCGGTTGCCGACTTCCTGTCATCATTCGCCCCCTCAACGCAGGGGCTGTGGACAATTCTGAAATGATCAGTGCATACTTCATTGGATGGTGTTACATCCACGGTATCATGCATGGTGAAGCCATCAACGAACGGCGAGAGGTGCAGAGGATAGTCTTAGTTTAGTCGTGCCATGGCAGATTGCCAATGCATGTCACTAACCTATCGGAACGGTCCTACCGTTCTTCCACTTGGTGAGCCCTAACCCCATACCGTCCGGAGGCCTTCTCGCTAGCGGGGCCATACTCGACATTGGAATCGGTACCCTTGCCTGGCGACCTAGCCCTTCCACGGATACAGGTATCTGATGGCCCTCGCATCACCATCGCTAATCCTCAATCTCTGCCAGATCCAAAAAGAATTGTCTTCCGTTACCTTATCCGGCGGATTCTCCACTGGGCTCTTCAACCATGCGACAAGCGGAACATCGACCTTTTTGCTCATATCCTTTTTGGGGCTGGAAGCGATCCACGAGTCGTAGTGCATTATACTGTCCTCGTCGTAATGCTCTTTGTCGTAGTTCACGACCTGTTAAAAGAAAACATTAGATATATGATTGCGGAGTGGATGCATGCTGGGAGTTTTTACGTACAAATAACTCCTTTCGGCCGTTCTTCTCCTCTTCAAGGTAGACTTTTGAGAATGCTGATGGGTCGTGCCAACCGTACTGCGTAGCTACGTTTCCGTTGTTGCAAAGCAAGTCGATGTTATGGGACGGGTCCTTTGGGTGTTCTTCGACCATCTTCTTGAAGCGGTCATAATCGATAAGATTCTTGCATTCGAAATGTACGTAATGGTCGCCTATATTGCGTCAGCTATGTAGCTCCACGGGGAAGCTTGGGAATAATATGGTGGCTTACGATCGATCCTCTGGTGTTCATGCCATAGTCCGAAGAGATGTCCTGATACAGTAAGCAACACACGTCTCGATGAAACCGTCAGTACTTACCCAGCTCGTGCGCGATGTCCTTCACGATGTACCTTTGGTTGATGTTGTTCATATTTATCCAGAGACTGTGCCGAGCGACATCGGTGTCCCAAGTAGATAGGACGTATCCTACTGTCGCGTAGAGATACCCTACCTCCAGAGTTCGTACTATGACGACCTCGCCACCAGGGACTTCAGGATTCCAAATCCATGGGTCGTGCTCACCTTTGCGTTCGAGGTAGCAGTACCGCCAGTTATTTTCGAACGGGAATTCCATGAATTGAAGCTGATGACCGTTCTTCTTGCTCTGTTGCCCAATCTTGTCAGTCCAGAGCTTCCAGGCGGCGTCGATCGGTGCCGCGAAAGCATCACGGCCAGATGGATTTGTGTAGCAGTATCGTACGAGGCCAGCGGGCCAGGTCGTGTGAGGATTGGTGCTCTGCAAAAGTGACAGAGATTATCAGTGCATTTCTTTAAGCGCAGTGTTGCTCGGGGGTGATGAATTCTTACCAGCGACACCGCCTCGGCCCAGCCCATACCTCCGGTGGGACTGCTTAAGGCATCTTGAACGAGCGTGCCGCTGTCGTGAGTCTCGTTTCCCACGAAGCGCCAATTGTTGAGCGGGGGCGGGCAAGCCCCCACGTTGAAGACGAAGCCTAAGAAGGCGAGGAGCAAGAGACGAAGCTGCATGTCGGCGTTGAGACTCAACTGAGTTGAGATTTGATCTTGAGTGATGATTGTTCAGATCAAGTCGTGGTGGACGGAGATGATGGTCCACGGGTGTTAAGTGCTGGCCCGACGCGCAAGGATGACGTAGACTGAGAGAAGCCGACGGTGAATGAGGATGGCACGACTGGCCATCACCTCAAAATGACGGTTTCTCTGGTCAGGACGGAGGGTTTGATACACTTTTCCTAATCACTAAAACGCAGTTGCGCAGTTTAACTCAACTTTACCTAGGTAAGCTCACCGAGCCTACCAACAATCGATCTGTCGATTCTGTCATGGATCAGTTTGGCATTTATAAGGCTGCTTTCTAAAGGACACGCTCACCTCGCATAGTTTCCTAGAATGACATTCAAAATGTCCCAAAAACTTTCTCCGTCCCTCGGCCAATACCGACAATGCGGCATCTTCGATTGATTCATATCCTGAAAGCCAACTTTCGCAAAACTGCCCTACTGAATGTCGAGTCCCTTGTCTTTCTCGAGGGCGTTCATGTAATCAACAAGATGGATAGTTTCATCGATGTTATGGCCCATAGATATCTCGCCAGCTGTAATGCTCATGGTCTCTTTCCATCTGATCTTGACGGGTGGCTTCGAGGAGACGATCTTGTTCGCGCCATCGAATTCGTCGCCGGCGATGTTCACACCGTGGGAGCATCTTGTCGCGTGGGCCGGTCATCCTGCAGCATCACGAATATGGAGACGACATATGCCCTCAGCGAAAGGTGGTGGAGGCGCGGGATGGGGGGGTGCGGGGGAATGGCGATGGCTCTAGGGTCGATTTAAAAGTCGAGTACTTAGAAAGATTGTAGGAATTATTACAGCAAAAGCTATAAAATTTCCACAACCCCAATACCGCCTTGCCTCGATCGTCCCAGGTTGCAACAACGTGTTGTGGATTTGACAGACTTCCATTCTTGAACCGGAACTGCGGGCATCTGGCTGATTGGGAGTTGGAATGGCGTCGCCTTCTGGCGTTATGCGGCCACTCAATGTGTAGCTCATAGGTGCTGGATGTAGGGACTGAAAATACGCAAAGCGCGTAGACTTTGAGGCGACGAAACTCATAGTCCGGATCATTCGCTATATGCCGCTCTAGAATCGCCGGCTAGGAAGTTCCTAGGGAAAGACTGTAGAGGGCCTACTCGCGATATTGTCACGGGGATTGACACGGTGTCCGCGCCTGCTAGTACCACTGCGTTAATTTTTCAGTATTGACTATGCGTAAATCCCGATGCCGACGGGCACATCCATCTCTTGTGATCCGAGGATATTCGGAAGCCAACGTTTGAAGGTCTGAAGGTAACGCGCATCTCTTCCAGAGAAGCCGGCACTCAGGGTAAAATGGCCCGAGAGATGCCAGTCGATAGCCAAGCTGTCCTCCAATGCGCACCCTCTGCGGCCGCATGGGGATATTGCCGCGAATCCATCACTGAAGTTATACGTCCGCTGGCTGTACCCGCTCTAACGAATTCAACGTTTGGTCGAGACGCTGGCAAAAGACGCCGTGATGATGGCCAGAAATGGTGGTGGTGGTTGCGGAGCGATCTGGAGTTCAACCTGTGGACGGTCGCGCCATGTTCGGATGAGCTAGCCGATTTTGATCTAGCGCGAGCACTAGTCCCGGTTGAACACAGTACTGTGAAACAGTGAATGAATGTGGTGAAGATGACGCGCTATTGTAGCAGTTTTCAACAGAAAAAGCAGAATTGCCTATTTAGGAAGGTTGGACCTTACCAAACGTTAGAGAGTGAAGCGCACGCCTACAGTGAATATGAACGGTGAACGTGGCACGTGCACGGTGAAGAATTTCGTCCCTATTGTGTAGCAGTGTTCGACAGATTTCAGAACTTTCCTTTTAAGGAAGGTTGGGCTTACAACCTTCCACATTCCCTTCCAACCTTCCATCGGCGTTTGCGGCCGGTTCGCTCCGAAAGAGCTCCAGTAGATGCTTACACCTGCATCCGCAGTTATCGCCAGTCTCGTTGTTCATCACGTCTTCCGTAAACTCGTCACAAGGGTATCCTCAGTCGTAGTCGAAGAGTTTTCGTCTTAGCCCACCGCGTGACTGCGAAACTTGATTCGTCTCATCTAATTCTAAGCACGTGCAAAGAAGTAAGCACAAGCTATCCGCGCGAAAGCGTGGACGATAGTTAGTATGCCCAAGAATACAGTACAATTTGATGAAGGAAGGAGCCGTGAGTCTTTACAAAGCAGGCCAAACATACCGAACGATGGAACGAACATAAGTTTCAGCGCATCTGTTTTTGAGTGATTTAAGAAATGAAAGAACTCCTACTTCTACCTATCTATCACCACCTAGCTAGCTAGCCGTCGAGCTTGTTCAAGAGCCCTTCAGAACCAGTTACACGTACCAAGCGCCGAGGTCAGCACAACCGACGCCACGCCCTTCCCGGGCCCGCACTCGAAGCAGTTGTGGAAGGCAACCGCCTGGGGGACATCAATGTATTGCGGACCCTGGCAGTCAGGCTTGCAGAAGAACCTCACTATATCCCAGCAATCAGTCTGAGTCCACCTCCCTTCTCGTGCCTTCTCTCTCCTGAGACGAAGAGGAGCACTTACTCGCGCAGCCTTCAGGAGGCGTGATATCGACCAGGCAAGAGACGATATCCGTGGGAAGATTCTGACACACAGTGACGTTGTAGATAACGGGAGAGCCCTCTCGATCATCCGCCTGGCAGCCGCTGCGCTTGAAACTGGCGAGGGAGGTGACAATATGATCATCACGAGGGTAGACAGCAGCGGCACTGGCAGCAGCAGCCAGGAGAGTGAGGCTGAATTTCATTATGGGGGCTGTTGTGTGTTTGTTGAAACGGCGGGGGTAGAAATGATTTGATGAGTGTGATGGCTGATTTGACTGATGTGCGATGAAGAGAGGCTCGACGAGAAGACTTACCTTTATACTTGCATTTGGTGGTATAGATCATGGAGCGCTATAGTACTTCTCAGGGACTTTCCCCAGTGGGGTTACTGAAACGAGGAAAACGACATGTTGAAAGGTATAAACCACTGAATGACGCCACTTGACGGCCTCGCGGCTTGGAGGCTCGTTCTCAGCAGACTTCCCACTTCTCGACGCAGGACCGACCGTCGAGAACATAAGCAAAACGGGCATTGCCTGAACCATCACAATGCCTCTCACTCTCGGCTGTTTCACTTCCTGCGGCTCATTCACACGGTGAAGTGGCAAAGTTGTAGACGCTGAGCCACTATCACGATGCAAGACGCATGAATGCGAATCGCGGGATTGAAGAGAACGAGGGATGGGCTTTGCGTAAAAGAGACACCCCACTAACAGGAGATAATTAGGACTGACCGGAAAAGACGGGCAGTTGGATGCAAACGTCATTCGCGCGTCGCGTGGAGGCATGACTTCTGACGGCATCTGGGCCCTTAGCTGTTTTGTGTAGCCTGACGAAGTAACCTGAGCTAAGGATGCGTTTCGTACATACATCGTGAAGAAGCTTTATTAGTTAATATCTATAGAGCTTGATGCTAATCGCCTCATCGGAGCCGTATGCTGGGTGTGTCAGGTTGGATACGAGCATGTCATCAAGGACGGTGGAACCTATACTGCTAGAGGTAGAAGTTTCTGAGGGTTCAACAATCGTACCCGCACTTTGCAGCGATCTCTTATGACAAAAGATTGCCGACTGTAAGTATGCCCCGAGCGCGATGCGTGGTATTGACCACCGCAATTCAGAGCCGATATTGTCGTGTTATAAGTGAGCAGTCGTTGTCCAAAGGGACGGGGAGCGACACATGGATTCGGCAGACCATATCTGGAGTTTAACCGAGGAGTTTGCCTGCCTTGGTTCTCTAGAGGCAGCCACGGACACGGATGCGAGATAATGAACGCATCGCCGCACCCTCCACCTGAAGCGAATCTATGCGAACGAACCTGAGAAATAGTAGTCGAACGACCGTCGAGCAGTAGGGTCTGAATAGTCTAGGACGGTACTATGGAATGTGAGTATACGACGCTCCTGTGGCTTCACGTTTTGTGTAACAGTAAGCAGTCAGGCCATTTCCGTCGTAGGCTGACACCATCCTCGACCAATACAAGGCGGCGTGGGGGAGCTGGCAGAGGGTCGAGAGCCAGTTGTTGGGATTCTCGCGGATTTTGGGCTTCTTGCCTGCTTTGGACATGAAGGAAAGCGTGTTACTTCAGTCAATGTTCCATCTCTTTCGAACGATCTTCAGGGAGGAGAACTAGAGGAGCAATTAGCCCTGACACCACCCGCATCCCTCTTCGCGTGTTTGGCCCTAGCTTGTCTTATAGTACGAAGCGGAACCACGTGATGCCAACATTGCGTAGGTAGCAGGTCGTGTGTAGCTTGACGCAGATGGAGGGCGGTGTAGCTATGCGAATGTCTATTATGACCGGTAAGTGATGCCCGTATATGTGACCGGAAGAGGAGTAGGTCGAACAAAATGAACCGAGAGCAAGGGAAAGGGGCTGAGTTCTGCACGCACGAACGTATAATACTCACTTTTAAGAGTCGATAGAACCAGTGTTTCCTCGCAATTCGACGACTCATTCTTAATTTCACAAGATACGATGGTGAGCGGATGCCAACGGATGCATAGCATCCCTCGTGAGGATCGGGTACGGCCCGTACGCAGGCCATCGAGTGGCCGAGCTCTGCGGGGACTGGACGCCATCGACGACTGCGAAAAGACGCGATTGCGGTATTTGGCTATCCCCGCGTAGGAGAATGTGAAGTATCATGAGACATCCCTTACGAGGACCTCACGATCTTGGCGCATGTGAAGTCGTGTTATTCGTTGTTGTGCCTGGAAGGTCTCGGAAAAGGCGCTGATATGGGCGGGCGTTCGTGGCGGACGCCACTCGAAACAGTGAGTACGTCATCGTGCTCACGTTGCCGAAGGCGGAGTGGGAGTGATCAGACAGCTGAGAGGAGGGCCATGGGATGTTGGAAGAATAGTGTGGTTGAGGTCGCGCTACACGATATCACGTGTACTAGTGCCCTTAGCGTTCCCAATATTGGGCAGGAACCCTAGGCAGCCCCTTACATCGCACATCACAGGAAGAGTACTCGCGCACCACAATCAGAGAACTGTACAATATCATTGACGAATACACCGCTCCGAGGTATCATTGACATCCATGCAAAGCCGGCCAGTTCCGCTAAGCCGCATCCGAAATCGCTACCTCTTGGTTTGAACAAAGAACTGAAGATCCAGGCCAGTGCCTCAAACGCTTACGAGTGTTTCGAGTAGGAGATTGCCGCCTTTCCCAACGCCGATGAAGCGGGATAACCATCCAAAGGGCTCCAAAGCCCACCCAGTCGCTTGACGCAAAACCAAAAAAAAGAAGGTCTATACCAGGACGTCAGTGTGGAATGCTCCCGCAAGTTCTCCCATTGCAGGAGGAGATCCAACTGAAGTCCGAAGCCCAGTAATCCAACACCGGTTGCCGTTATTCATACAATACACATTATGTCCAGAGCGATCACCGGCCGAAAAGACCATTCCCACTCCCTACGCTGACGGTACCAAGGCCACTGCGCTGTGACAATGGGATTCTCGTGGAGTCTGGTCGACCCGGTATCGCTGCGGATGTACTGGTATTAAGCGACCGTACGCCGCTTCCTCCCCAGCGCAGAGCTTGTTCGTCTGATTGTGGCTCCAGGGGCACACCCACAGGGCTGGACATGGCGTAGGATTCTCTTGCCAGGCTGGCGATATTTCGAGGAGTCTCCGAATAGGGTGGAGGATCGCTTGGATGCCGTTTCATCTGCAACACCGGCGATTCGGACTCTCCAATACGGCCATTGTGGAGCGCGCCGGCTGTCGATGAAGGAGGATTCGAGTTGGCTTCGATGGTGGAAGCCGATCCGTTGGGTGCATCTAACCGTCTTTGACCAACGGGCGTATGATAGCTTGGTACCCGGGGCGGCGCAGGAGCGACTCCATAATGTGACTGCTGGTGCGCAGGATGCTGAGGATTCGCCCACGGTGTCCTTTCGAGAAATTGCTCCTCTGCAGCTGCTTCGTCGGCGGTTGACGTTCGGCCATACGCTGGACGTACATAGGGAGGAGGAGCGGTAGGGCGAGTTGCGATCTGCAAAAGTATTAGCTCTGGCCGGACAACAGAATGTGCGTCAATTCACCTTCATCGCTCGAAGATCCTCCTCGATCTCGGAAGGCCGTGCTGGTTTGATCTCCGGCGCTGCGGGGAAGCCCACGTATTTCGCGACGCCGGCCAGAATGGATACTTCGAGGTTGTACGCGGCTTGTTGGCGAATCTGATCCGACCGTTTCTCTGGCAGCTTCATCATGTATTCCACCTCGTCCACGCCTAGCTGCCGCCGGCCACGCTGCAGCTCGAATATCCGCTGGTTGCACTCGGAGAGTATTTGCTCACGCACGTCTCGTACAGTCTGAAAGTACTGACTATGCAGCTGATGACGTTGGGCCTCTGTCACCCTCTCCAAGGTCCTCTGTTTATACCCCAGCAACGTTTTCTCATAGGCGATCTTCTCGGCTCGTCGGTCGTCTATGCATTTGATCATAGCGAGGTATTCCGGATGGACGCAGCTCGGCTGTCTGAGCATCTCTAGCTCTTGTTCGTACTGTGCGATCTGCTCGTCGCACAACCTGTTCGCCATTAGTGGCTGTCACCTTAGCTATATACGGGCAGGTTGCTCACTTCTCTCGGAAGATTTTGAACTTCTTCTCGATCTTGGCTAGTTCATCGATCGCATGCTTCTTTTTGGCCACTGAGTTCGCCGTTAGAGGGGTAAGAGCGCCAATTACACGGTGGGTACTTGCCTTCTTCGTCTACGGCTCCGCTATCCTCCTCCTCGTTGTCGCCATCACCTTCCCCTTCATGGCCCTCGATGCTGGAAAGCGCCTCGGCGGAGTGAGCCATGTCTTCCACCTTCCGCTTGCCTCTTCTGCCTCCTTTGCGTGGCTTTGCGTGTTTCGCGACTGTCGTTAATTCATTGACAGCTTCGACTGCGATCTCGGCCTGGCGCACTTCTAGCTCAACCTCTTCCTGTGCCAGCTGCGAGATGCGCTCCTCGGCAATTTCAAGCTCTTCTTCAGCATCGGCTTGCGCGGAGCTATCGACTACACCCTCGCGATCGCAATTGAGCGTCGAATCTTTGGCGGTGCCGCTTCGTTTCCTAGCAGGCTCATCGGCTTGCTCTTCGAGGGAACTGTTGTCGGCGCTTGATCTTTTCCGTTTCCTCCCCGCTAACTCTGCTAGGTTGTCGGCTTCTGTGGTTGCGGCTATGGAAAGAGCTTGTAGAGCAGTGGTCCCATCGGCTGCGTCTGGTATTGTCGCAGCGTCTTCAGCAGTAATGGAAGGCGTCGGTGGCGCGGATTCCTCCTGATCTATCGTTCTCGATTGCGCTAGCTTACTCGGCGTCCTCTGGTACAGCTGCTCAGACGCTAGCGACGTCTCTGTTGCGGTGCGTGTCAATTTGCGAGGGGTGTTCTCTAAGCGCTCAGTTTCTGCTTCCGAATCATTCTCGTTCTCGTTCAGGTCTACTGCAGTAGACGGCCGCGGGGTAGGCTCGGAATGCTCGTCAGAGGCATCTCCAAGCTCGCTCAAGCTGCTAGACCTGTTATCGGCATGGTCGTCAAAGCCGTCCTTTGCGTCCTTGAGGTTGTGCGGCTCTGCAGCGATTAGGGCGGACGCGGTTAGTGTCGAGAGCATTGTCGCTTCGTTCGTCTCAGGGATTTCCGAATTTAGGCGTGGCAGACCAGTTGATGCTGCCAGGTGTGAGGGGGAGGGTGCGGAGGAGGGGTCGGGTAGGTCAGGGTTCGAGATTGGACTCGTGCCTGCAAGAAGAGAAGAATATTCGTCAGCGATCAAGTTCGTGACATGGGCGGTGGTGGAAAGTGAAGGCGAGCGGTGGACTTCCGCGCCTCCGTCGGCGCTCGGTTGACGCAACAGCTTGCAGAAAACGCCCGAAGGGCAGCTCAAGCGCTTCGCTGTCACACTGGAAGCGCGAACGACCACGGTACATAGCCGATTCATAGATAGAAGGGTAACATACCGGTAGACTGCGCGAGGTCACCGTCGGTGTCGGGGGCAGTTCTCGAAGTGCTCCTCCTCGCTCGCTGGGTCGCGCTCATGGTGCGCCCAGGCGGGAAAGTGCGTCAACTCGCGCCCAATGTTGTGTATATGCGACCTGGAGTGTGTATTCGAGGCCTCCGACGCAGAAATATCGCGGCGGAGGGTAGAGAGCAATGCGCGCAGCGTGCGGGCGAAGAGGCTTCCGCCGCTTGGAGGGACGCGGGTGCCGAGGGATCTTTGGGGGAGGATTCTGGGTAGAGCTGCGCTGTGACAGCTACGAGAGGCGTAAAGCTTTGTGAGTGCAAACGGCGGTAGCTGTGCGGCATGGGACGGCGTGGAGAGAAGCGGAGAGGTCGAGCTGGCGGAGTGGTGGAAACGGCTCTGCTCTCGCTCACAAGCGGGCGTGCCCTGTTCGAATGATCAAGTGCAGGGGTCACTCGGAGAAACCGCGGGCCGGTAGGCTGACTAGGACTAGCGCGAACGGTGCTCCACCGAAACTTTTGTCTTGCTTGCTGCTGCCAACAATTCAATTGTCGCCATGGCCAAATCAGCGCACAAACGCCCTGAATCACTGGGCACGCCCAAGAAGAGCGACAGGTCATTCATTGCTGTCGACCAGAAGTCGTTTGACCCGGGTCTTGCCTCGCTGTTTGCGAGCAGTGTGCGTATTCTCTCCTCGGCAACTTCCGAACTTTTCGATATTGGGGTCATAGAACTAATCTGTGCCATAGCTAGGTCCAGTGCAGCCTCCACAGAAGTTTCGATATCGAGATATTCCACAGAAGGCTCCCGTTGAGTCCGCAAGCGACGACGAAGACGATGAGAGCCCCAGCGAAGACGGGAGCGTGAGCGGCGCCAGCGAGCAATCCGAGGATGAAGTGGACAGCGAAGGAGAAGGAGACGGTTCTGAGGGGTCAGATTCGAGCTCGAATGGCTCTTCCGAGGGGGCACAGTCCGAAAACGAAGCAGTCCTAGCCAAGATACAGGAGTCAATGTTGAGCGGGGCACAAGAGCGACAAAATAAGAAACGCAAGCGAAACGCCCAGCAGGATCTGGAAGACACATATATGAAGAAGATAGCACGGGAAGAGGCCAAGGATGAAGAGAAGAGGAAAAAGAAACTGAAGACTAAAGCTACGGGGGCAAACAGTGAAGACGAGGCTCCTAGCGAAGCGGATGAGTCTGATGAGGAGACTTTCACGATACCGAAGCACGAGACGCTGGTAGAGACCAACGACATTGAGGCGGAAGAGCTTGAGAAGGCAGCCCGTACAGTCTTTCTGGGCAACGTCTCCAACGAAGCGATCGTGTCGAAGACGGCCGAGAAGACATTGAAGCAGCACTTGTCCTCGTTCATCTCTGATCTTGCGGACAATAAGCCCCCGCACAAAGTTGAATCTATACGTTATCGATCGACAGCTTTCGCGGGCGCATTACCCAAACGAGCCGCATTCGCAAAGAAGGAAGTGATGGACGCTACCACAAAGTCTACGAATGCATACGTAGTGTATTCGACGAAGCTCGCTGCGCGAGAAGCCGTGAAGAACTTGAACGGAACAGTGGTGCTCGGCAGACACCTACGCGTAGATTCCGTCGCGCATCCATCGCAGGTGAATCATCGGCGGTGCGTTTTTGTCGGTAATCTTGGGTTTGTCGACGATGAGAGCAACATCAACGCAAAGGAAGAGGAGAAGAAAAAGAAGTGCAAACCCCCCAGCGATGTGGAAGAAGGTCTATGGATCCACTTCGGTAAAGCAGGTAAAGTCGAAAGCGTGCGCGTCATACGCGACTCAAAGACCCGTGTCGGGAAAGGCTTCGCTTATGTCCAATTCGAAGACGAGAACGCTGTCGAAGCCGCCTTGCAATTCAATGACCAGAAGTTCCCGCCTCTTCTTCCGCGGAAACTGCGCGTTGTGCGCGCCAGAGCACAGAAGCGAAAAGACAAGAAGTTGGATCACTCGACGCCAAAGCCTCTGGCTGCGAAGTCAAAAGGAGCGTACAACGCCAAGGTCACTGATGAGCAGAAATCGAAACAAGGCCGCGCTCGCGCTATGCTTGGGAAATCCGCAGCGTTCAAGTCAGCGGAATCATTCGTCTTTGAAGGGCATCGTGCCAGCAGCAAGCAAGGTACGAGCGGTTTGAAGCTTGGAGGGAAAAAGAAAAAGGGTCCGAATGGGAGGAAGAAGAGAAGTGCGGCATGGAAGGCTTCAGGTGGGAAACGATAGTATTATGACGATGACCCAAGCATATTGTAAAGCTAGTCATGTTCGCTACCCGTGTAGAGAATCGCTGGGCCCGTCCCAGTCCCAGTCCCATAACCACTCATCATCCAGCACGCCGTTCCACCTCCCACAAATTCTCTCATATTCAAATGTCAAACATACAAACCAATCCGTTCAAACCCTAATCCATCAATAGGAAAGGACGTCGGCAATGGTGACACAAGAACCACCTTCAGCTCCAATCGGTTATTTCCGCAGAGCTTGGTAACACCAACGACATAGGACAAGAGGGCCAGAACATGACCTACTTCTTGTTCGTTGCCGTGCAGATAGTGGCCCATCCCATCGATGATCATGACGACTTTGGTACCCCAAGGGAGCGAGTGTAGTACGTGCACGAACTGGCCACTCAGTCTGGATAGGTATGGATATATCGACGGCTGGGTTGGTGCATCATGCTGGGTATTTCGGTAGATGTCTTGCGGTGGTTGTGGTACCAGAACTCCCTGACCTCCGTAGGGTGTTGCGGTCCATGGGCTTGGCACCTCAGGTGGAAAGTCTTGGGGATAGAAGGTGGCCGTGCTGAGACAGGAAGACAGTAATTGGCCAAGCAGACTCCGAAGAAAGAAGCAATAACCCGGTCCAGCATGATCTTCGAAACGACTCGCGTTCCCGTACTGAAAGCCCAGTACGGTATAGCCACGCCATTGTGGGTTGATGTCAGGAGGCGATTGTAGATTGTCGACGATCTTAAGGGCCAACCCTCCGAATAGCGTTGGATCCGCATCATCTCCCGCTCGCACCAAGTGAACACAGCACGAGCCTGAACTTTCGATTATTGGCCAGAACTGGTGTCGTAATTTTGAAGACGCATCATTGATTTTGTCGTCATTTGCGCACCTTGAGTGCCGCCATGCCGTTTCAACGATACGTCTATCGACTCGCAGTACGTCTCGCAGATAAGACGCTTGGGTTCCAAGCACGAGGTGGTTCCGCATGTAGCATATTGGATGCGGAGGGATTGCGTTGGTATTCTGAGCCACGGCATACTGAGTCACTGTGGAGAGTCAATCCATTTTCCTGATTCGTTGAGCAAGAACGCTTTGTTTCAAACATACCAGCTTGAGAACTTGGGGTAACGATTGCTTGAGGCGCTGGGTGCGTTGTGTCGGCATTTGGGTGGCCGTTCGGGGCGGGATTGATGTTCTCTGGGCCAGTGTTCGACATTCTGGCTAGCAATCCACGAACGTAGTAACGCTTTGTATCAGATGTCGGTATAATTCTTGTGGTCGAGTGTACAAATAGCAGCTGCTTCGCAGAAGTGTAGAAATGGGTACAGAAAGACAAAGATGAAGAGTGAAAGAAGGAAGGGAATCCGTCCCCATTTACATACCTAGCTAGACTATGACTCCAACCTCCCACCAAGATGAGTGGACGTATCCAACGACTCAACCCCACCGAAAAACGCCGCTACCCTGAAGACTGACTCAGAAGGAAATCGATTCCATAGCGCTGGTCACGGACCTTCCCGTTTCCACGAAACTCGATCCTTTCGTGCGGCCCTAGACGCTCCAAGAAATCTTTTTCCGGGAGCGGTGGCGTAAGTAACACCTTCACCGCTTTCGGCGACCATTTGCTGCCATTGACGGATGGCATGAGGAACTCCTCCAGGAGCCAGTGCATGTCGGCTTGGGATTGAGGTTCATGTATCCCTGAGCTGTGGATGATAATATACAAGCTCTTGTGCCCGCTGAGCCGCTCCAGAAGCTCCCAGAAGAGTTTCACACAACCCAAATATTGCTTTTGAAATATATCTTGCAAGTCGAAGCCCTCCTCAGGGAAGTTTTTCAGAAGCTCGAGGATCAAAAACTTCAGAGCCGCGAAGTCAGACGGCTCTTCGCCTTTGATTGGCAAACGCAGAAGGAGGACTGCAAGACCCGCTTCCATAAGCCGTTGAGTGAGGTGCGATGCTAGCCTGTCAAAGATGTGCTCTGTCTCCTGCTCTTTGTGTGAATCGAGCACTAAGAGTCCAGGTTGTTCTTCCCGAAGCCATGTTTGGAAACTCGGATGCTGCTCTAATTCTTTGCACCATGCTTGATACGCAGAATCTTTCGATGGTTCTGGGAGGACATTGCGGATATCGTTGATGAGCCCGTTTGCTTGAAGCACCTCGTCTCGCAACACGCAATTCTGGCGAGGGGGAGGGCGAGGAAGAAGGCGATGAAAAGAGCGAGGAACAGGGCGAGGAACAGGGCGATCAAGGAGAGGAAGAAAGAGAGGGCGAGGATGTAGGGTAGTTTTGCGCACGGTAGTCGCTCGATGGTTTCTGGACTTGCTACGGGCCTTCATGTGCGGTTTCGCTGGGTGGGTGGATAATGTTGTGGATTGAAAAAGAGATACACCGACCTCGGGAGGCTGGCGTTTGTTAAAGATAGATTTATATCGAGCGCAGGAAAGTAGTTCAAGAAAAAAAAAAAGATTGACTTAAATACACGATTTTCATGATGACTGGTCGTGATGAAAGACGCAGACACTCTGGTGGTGACTGGACGCAGGCATGGAACTCCTTGACTGGTGTAGAAACTCTCATACCTGGGTTGCACGTCAACGACAATAAATCATGAACCTCAAGCCCGCCAAGCATCGCTTTCCCCTCTTTGACGTGGATCTTCATCTCCACGTATATTTCGATGTGGTTCACAGGGGGTACACTTCCTCGAACACTAAGAAGCGTTTGAGATGTCGGTAGTATCTTCACTGTCGGCTTTTGATACGAGCTCCAGTTCCCCAGTTCGCAGAAGAGGTCCAAAAGCACGTCCACTCCCACTAGGTTATCACGCGCGTAAATCAGGAGCCCATGGATGGCGATGATGACTGTTCGGTCTCAGGAGAGGGCCAGGCTCGAGTGCCGATATGTGGAGCATTTCGTGCTCAATCGGAATGTGGGAAGGGTTCGATGTTGACGATAGTCGCTGTGAATCTACGCTGGCAGTAAAACTGTATTGGGTCCGTTAATCAACAAGAAAGTGTGATTTATGTCTCATCTATGGAGCATGAAAGGCAATGTAGCAAGTACAGGGAAATTGGAGGTGCTCGAGAATAAGTGTGACCCTAACATTAATTCCCCGTACATGACTCTTCGCAATACTTTGTGTCGAAAATTCATATGCGTCTAAGACGTCCACCCCGAGTGATCCTTCTTCTTGAGCAAGACACCGCTGCCGAAAGGAACCTCCTCCAGGGCACGTTTGATAAAGCCCGCTTGCCTCGGCAGTGGAGACATGAGCGCAACACTTACAGAAGCGCGCAGCCGTGACGAATTAGAAGCGAGTTCGAAGAGAAATCCAAGAAGAGAGTCCACCTCCTGTCTAGTCCCGTCTGCTTTCCCCGCCGGATCAAGGGTCTCATAATGCGACAGACAGGGAAGGATAAAATAGACGGTGCGGCCTTTCGGAAGTTGATTGAGTATGTCGTATAACTTGCGGATGAGGTAGCCAACGACATCGCCTTTTAGGCCTTTCAAGGAGAATTCCGCTCTGGGAGTATGTCGGAGAAGCTGTAGAAGGAGAGCTCGGAGAAGGAAGCACGGGCCGATATCAGAGCTGCGAAAGCCCACAGGATGTTGATAGTATAGAGTGATGGGAGAGGGCGCACTTCCCCATTTGGCGGCTAATTGTTGGATGTGAAGAGTCAGGTCCGCGGCGAGAACGCAGATCGCAGTTCGCATGCCCGCGCCTTCCGTGAGTGTTTGCATAAGAAGTATTCCTCCGCCGTCGGAAAACCAGCCGTGGAATGTTGGGCTCTTTCCGGCAGCTTTCTCAAGTATCCGACTTTTGTGATGATTGAGAGCGTCAGCAGCCCTAGCTCTGCCGACCTCCTTGTCGATTATTTTAAGATCAACGTTGAGCAGTTGCGACAGAGACTTGGCGTCGGGTGCATGATCTTGATCTTGCGTGTTCTTATCAATACGCGGTGTTTCATTCATGACTCCCGATAGTGTTGGAGAACAACCGAAGCCCAAGAGCGCACCGTATTCGTTATTCGTTTGGCTTGAAGTTGGGACCTGGGCGTTACGCCTTTTGCTTGAGAATAGCTGATGGATGAAGATGGCGTAATTGGCTCAGAAGTAATCGAACTTGTGATAATAGAATCGTGGGGGCTTGCAATACTGTAGAGACAGAAAGCGAGGTAAGAGAGAAGAGGATAGGAGTGGGGACCAAGTAGATGCTTTGTCAAACGCACGGCGATCGCAAGACTCACGCAGAATGACTCACCCGATCCTACATCCCATTCATGATGGCCTAAAAAGCGCTTTGAGGTCTTCAAGATAGTATGAGAGCTCTCGGGTGTGGTGGATTGAGTGCGGCGCGCCGATTGGGCGGTGACGTCGGGCGCTCAATGGCGGAACGGGGCGAAAGACCATTACTGGTCTTGCCATCCTGTGACCGTTAGGTTGCAAGTACGCAGTTAGATAGATTCAGATGGCAGCATAGAGGGTTTGGTGACAGGAAGGAAGAAGCTCTCCTGCCGTCCACCTCGCCCAGCAGGATTGGAGTTGTCGGCAGCTAACCCAAAACGGACTAGCACCATACATAGCTCCCAACACCTACCCTCGTTGACAAAACGCATAGATCATGCTTCTGAGTCATTGGAAAGTATCTGAACTATGTCACTCAATCCAAAACTCTTAGAATAATTCAAAACCTCACATTCTTCCACGCGTAGACAAGCCAGGGACACCAAGACCCCGTCAGTACAGCATCTCACCGCCCATCATCCCAAGTACGTGAGGTAAGGAGTACTCGGGAAGGTAATCGCACTCCTCCGGAAGATAGAGCTGCTTTTCGAAAGGAACAATGTCCCCAGTCATAGAAGGCGTGGACGGTGTGAGGAGCACCTTGACTCGAAGCTTCGGATCCGGCGGCAAGCTTCCCAGCTCGGCAAGGAGGTGCAAAAGATATACCGTCTCCGCCTCATCGTCATACTCATGATATCCAAGCCCATGCGCGAGAACGAATACTGTCTGGCTCACTGGTAGAGAATGGAGGATGTGGAGGAGGAGTGCCCGGAGATGGTTAGGTTCGTATGTCGAAACGGAGAGCGCATCTGAGCGGATAGATGCGCTGTTCTGGTACTGCATAAGCTGAAAGATTAGGCTTCTGAGAAACCAATAAGAGCCCGGGGGATGAGTCTCTTCTTCCAAACCTCCACAGAAGAGGTGCAGTACGACCGCTGTCGTCGAAGTCGACAATGTCTCCACGAGTGTCGCAGCGAGAAAGGCGAAAGTTTGCGATACTTGTCTGTCGACTGGGCCCCGCCGCAGCACCAGGACATCTGACTCGTTCGAGCGCATCCAATGCGTAAATTGGAGACTCTTCAGAACTAGCTGCAAGAGGTTCGCGTTTTCCTGCGCATGCCGGAAGCGTGGTGCCGTGGCTTCGAGAAGTGGTTGCTGGATTGCTTGTCCGTCAACGTTGAGGAATCGTAGTATATCTTCTTTACTGGCTAGGGACGGCGTTTGGAGAATACATTGGATGATGGGCTGGTAGATCACCGGAGGGCTCGGTACGCACTCCGCGATATGGGTCCACATTTTCATAATAGTTTCCCCTATATTATTAGCTCCGTTGGTCTTCTATTCTAGGGAACTGAAGAAGTGGCGTATGGCTACGGGTGTATTGCTCACATCGTCCCGACCGGGCGATGGCGCGCAGCCGGCGACGCTCGATCGAAGCTGCGAGGTGGGGGTGGACTACTTACACTGTGCATTAGTCACATGATCTTTCAGGAGACGCGTTGTTCCGGTCTTCACATCCAGCACCATTTCAGCCAATGTAGACACCTGCAATATCAGCATAAAAGCCGGTGCAAACCATCATAGGAGTGACGGACCATCTCGTTCGTTTGGACATCAAGTCTGCGATGACACCCCTCCGCCAGCCGACGCAAGTCTTCAGATCGAGACGCAATGCTGCGCACAGCTTCCTGGATATCCTTCGAATATTCAGATTGTTTTAAGAATGAGCTCAGAGATTTGCCTGCAGGGTTATTAGCTCCGACCCATTTCTCATGCGTGTGGTCGGGATATAGTGCGTACGATAGAGGCGTTTATCAAACCAGCACGTCATCTGTCTCACGGCCTTCAACACTGCCATTGAGAACGACAACGCGGCTATTCTGAGCCTGATCTCTTGCTTCCGATCCAGTTTGTCGCTGAACGTTGCGATAGTGTTGCATGCTTCCTCGATGTTGTTAGGCAGTGACTCCATGCACTGTAGGATTTCGCTCTGTGCTTCTTCTTTCGCAGCTGCCGCCTATCACGTATATGATTTAGCCAAAGTCAGGATGCATGTGAGGTATGCGTGAGGTATCTCACCATAGTGGAGGACGTACGCCGATGATCAACTTCAATCCCCCGCAGACGATGGACCCATAGTCTGAGCTCGGAAGGAGGTCGAGCCATGGACTGATGTAACTTGCCCTTCCACTCAAGTACCTTCCAGAATTTCTGAAGACACCACTTTTACCATTGGTCTTTGCTTCCCATCGATCCTTCGCTCTATCCAGCTCATCTAGCACGTCTTCCCATGACGCTTTTGCGCTCGCCTTGTTTGTAGAGCCTCTTGCGGTCTGATCTCTTAGATTGAATGCTTGCATTTCTTGCTCGCACTGTGCTGCAAGTATCTTGAACTCATGTTCGTATCTTCTAAGGTCTCTGAACGCGATCAAAATCAGCAGAATGTTGCGAATCCTCAGCGCTCTCGGGCTGCCACACGTACCCTTCCTCGGATCGGTCTTGCTTCCCAAGCACATATTTCTGTAATCGAGAGTCGTAATGATTACCTTGTGTTGCGAGTGCGGGATGTAGATGTTCAGTCCTGTTGTCGACGAATGTCGTCACCAGCGCGATGGCCTCCTTTGGGTCTGGCTGACCCGTGCCAGGAGTCGAATCCATTGTCCGGACAGTGGAGCAAACCCACCGCAGTTGGTGGTTGTTCAGAAGTACGGGGGAGCGTGAACGGCGTCCGGGGCGTCGGCTATTCTAAGCCGACACGGCCTATCAAAGCGGGTTCAGGAATACCAGTCCTCCAGGAGCTGTGATCCATTCTCACTGTCGCGTGATCTTAACTTGCCGTCCCCCTCCCCGTTGTGACCCATCAGAGTGTGATGGTACAAGTGAGCCTAGGCGTAATGGTTACCACGACGCCGGAGTGGTTTGGATAGCTCAGACGCTGTACTCAACGTCTAGGCTCTGTTGACAGCTTTGGTGAGTCGAAGCCTCCACTCATCCACCTATTATAGCCGCCACGTAACATTGCGACTGTGATACAGTAGCACGGGCTGCGGGGTCGACGTTTCGTTGAGTGGCGGAGCACATACCGGTGAAGTTCGAGACTTAGGTTGTAGGTTAGCATGTAACGAACTTAAGCCCAACTGTGATTGATGTACACCTTGTAGGCGATGTTGTGGGACGTTGTTATATCAGGTGCTCAGTGCAGTGTTAGAGTCTGTTTCGAAGGACTGGCCACAGCAGAAGGGAGTCTATGTTGCAATCGTCATATTTAGATCCCATTGGATATGCAATGGCAGGTACAATGTCACGAGCCATATAGGGTACAGGTGGCCACAGATCCTGGTGGAATGGCTGATTTTGGAGTTCGGTGGCCCTTGCCGCACTGTGATTTAGCTCAGTCGACTAGACGCGCTGCTAGAAGAGTACCCTCTGTACGTACGGCTGGTTGGCATATTCGAGAATTATACCATGTCGACGACGACAAACCAGATCGGAGAAAAAGGGAGCCCAGAGGAAGCGCCAGGAAAACAAGCGGACGGTCCGGATGCCCCCAGCGTTGCTGACCCAAAATCGCCTACGGACAACAACAACAACAACAACAACAACGCTACTGAAGGCAAGATCACAGCTGTCATTGCGCAGAATGGGAATGACTTTGGTGAGCCGACGAAGTCTACAGCTAAAGCTTCTGAGCCAGAACGCGCAGAGAGCAATGCGGCAGCATTGAAGCCGGATATGGACCAGGAAGAAAGTGGCGACGAGCACCTGGAAAAGGTAGACGAATTTGTGGACGACGCCGTGTTTTGGGCAAACAAATCAGCCCCAAAGGGACGACGAGAGACGAAAAAGAGGGCAGATGTGCGACTCAAGCAAAATCTAAAGCATGACGTGCTGACAGAAATCCGCATGTCGCGTCTGGAAGAGAGAATGGATGCCCTAGAGAAGCGTGACCCATCTCCAGAGACACCCAAATCAGTTCCAAAGAGACTGCCCGCAATCCCGAAGGTGAATCTGGTCAGCTGGGTAGATTTCAAGAACCTGCGCGACAGGAAAGAACCTCACCACGCAGTGGACATTTTACGTGGAGAGCCACTGCTGTTCCACCAGCGTCAGAAGCAGATCGTCGACATGGAGACCATGAAGAATGGACTGGATCCCGCAAGCGCGTCAGGGCCGCTGCAACTCTCAAGCATACCGGAACGTATTCGAATAAACTCCTTACCCTTACTTCGAATTGTGCAGAAGATTATTGGAGCATACGCGTATGACCGCTCGGAGAGGCCAGTAGTGATGATACGTCCCTTCAAGCCTCTGTTCTATCATCTTCGGGAGTTTCGGGAGCACGCAACTTATCTACGACGAAAGTTCGTCGAATCCGCCCAGGAGGATATGGGCGACGGAGATCAAAACCCTTTGTCGCTTTCTGAAAAGATACGTCACGGGCCTGACCGCGACTACTTCTGTTAGCTGACAATATACAGGAGGAGAAGACAGACGCCGAGCTGATCGAGTCAAACGAAGCGAGAGAAGACCTGGAGTGCCTTATTGCATTCCTCGACAGTTGCTCCCAATACGTATCCTATTTAGAAGCAGACACGAACAAGGATCCAAGTGTTCGATACGAAGACCTTTGGCACCTGTTCAAGCCGGGAACCTATGTTATATCGAAGGAGGGCCCCCAAACTCTTTGGAGAGTTCTCCAGGCAACATCGGGACGACCATTCCTAACGGACCCACGGGCATGTCTTAGATGGCCCCTAGGACGTGATCACACGTTCAGCAACTTCACAATCGACTGCTACTACATCGACTTCGACGGCAAGAATTGGGGACCTTGCCAGCGTCGGTTCCAGATAAAACGATTCGAAGATTGGAAAGAGATCACGTCGCTGGAAGTGTATCCTGTGAAATATGAAACCAGCCCTTGCATTATGGCTGATGCAACGGCTCGCGGCCAAAGTTTCGTCGATGCACTCAAATCGCGACATATGTATTCCAAAGGCCGTACGCTGATAGTGGCGCCGAGCGGTGAGGTAATCCCGGAAATTCTTCATGCTGAGGACATCGATAGCCCTGTCATGATCGATTTCGACAGAACACTTCAGTTCAATCCCGAATGGAAGCCAACGATCGGTTGGACTGCCACTTTCGAGTCGCCACCGTACGAAACTCAGGAAATGACGACCGGTGATGCCAACAGGTGCGGCAACGCGGGGTGCCGTACAGTTTTCTGTTGCATGAATGAGTATATCGTCCAAGATTATAATTGGGACGCCCAACGTTCGAAGGATTTCCTGGAGAAGAGAGCAAAGGAGAGAAAGGCTGCGGCTCTATCCGAAGATGATCTTCTACCCGAGGAAACAAAACTCCTGCCCAATAGGGTGTTCGGATTTATTCTGAGAAGCCGGAAGTGGGGTAAGTCATCGGGCCCGTAGTCCGCTCTCCAGTCTCAATTAACGCCGGCCAGCTAGCCTACGAGTAGACAGTCTCAGTCCTATAAAAGAGGACAAGGATGGGTTTGATCGGCTGAAAATCAAAGATGAGCATATCAGAGTGATTCAGGGTCTCGTGCAGACTCACTATCGCAATCGATTGTCCGGAGAGGAGAAAAAGGATGAATTCGACTTCGATATCGTGAGAGAAAAAGGTAGTACCGACGACAAGAGGTATGAGAAGGCCGGCTGTTGACTGTGTTCAGGAAAGGGTTTGATCATGCTTCTGCATGGCGCCCCCGGCGTCGGAAAGACATCCACGGCAGGTACAGTATCTCCGCATAACCGTGCCTTTTCGATACGGACTGACAAGTGGAAAGAATGCGTGGCGGCGCTCCATGCACGGCCATTATTTCCCATCACCTGCGGTACGATTGCGTGCTGTATTGCTCTAGAAGATCCTAATCGTTGACTAGGTGATCTGGGGATGACTCCAGCGGAAGTCGAAACCAATCTGGACTTCAACTTCCAGCTCGCAGAATCGTGGGGTTGCGTTTTGTTGCTTGACGAGGCAGACGTCTTCTTAGCTGAGAGGACCAAGTCGGACGTAAAGCGTAATGCGCTGGTCTCAGGTGAGCCCGAACTTACGCGACAATGAACTGTAAGCTGACCGGATGAAGTTTTCTTGCGCGCCCTGGAGTACTATCGCGGCATCCTAATTCTGACGACGAACCGAGTTGGGACTATAGATGAGGCCTTCAGGTCGCGGATTCATATCAGCTTGCTTTACACGCCTCTCTCCTGGGATCAGACCCACGCTATCTGGTCGAGCCATTTGGAACGTTTGATCAGCCAGGGTCGCGCCATCACAGACAAAGTCATCATCCTAGCCTACGCTCAGGAGATTTGGAGTAAGCAAGTGGCAAGGTATAAGGTCGCCTGGAACGGACGCCAGATACGCAACGCTTTCCAGACGGCAGTTGCTTTGGCGGAATATGAGCACGTGGGCGCTAGCAACCAGGCGAATACCCCAACGAAGCCAGTGCTTGAACGTCGGCATTTCGAAGTTGTTGCTGATGCCTCAGTGGAATTCGATCAGTACCTCCAGTCAACGCTTGGTGCAACAGCACCACATTATGCCCGGAGAAAAGAATGGAGAAACGATCTGTATCACAATCAGACACAGCCAGACGCTCAGTTTGTGTCTTCAGCGTACCCTCCTCAACATCGCGAAACTCCGCCTCAACATTCCAACTCGGGCATATCTGGCCAAGCGCCTCAGAACACACCGTATCCGGCTGGGGGCTATCAACATGCGAGCTTTGGCGGTACCGGCAGCGGAGCCAACATTCATATCCCGAATTTTTGGGGAGGACCCCAAGCGCAAGCAATGCAGAATGCGTTTTCGAATCCATCCGGCTTTACACAAATGCAGTATGCACAGCCTCCTCAAGGTCCGATAATGTCCACGGATGGTACTGCACTAGCGGCAATGTCCGGAACTCCTCATGCGCAGCCCGTTATGCACCTGAATGGCGTACAGTATCCGCAGATGGGATATCAGACGAATATGGGAATGCACCCGCAGATGCAGCAGCAAATGGGAGGGAATGCGAGCGCGCAACAGGGCGTTGGTTTTTCAGAGTGAGAAGGGCCTTGGTGCCGTAGAGCGGCTCTTTCGGAAGGTCCGCGTAGCCTGGAGGAGGGGACGCTCAGAATGGATTGAAGTCGGGTTGACGAGATTTTACGACTCATGATGTTTTCCTCAGTTTGCTTTCGTCGTTGCAATGTAGTCGCCATTCAATAAAATGTTCCATCTCTTACGGTACCGCTACCTGAATGGAAATGACGAAGCGCTGGTCGGAGTCGTTATAGAGGGAGGGAGAGTAGACGCAGGGAATGATTGTGCGTCATGGCCCCTTATGAAGCTTGGCTAACCTGAAACAGGCTAGCTCAAGTCGGCCTTTGGTCTCTGTCCGGGCTTCTATCAACACACCCCACGAAAGAGACCAGATTGAATGCATTGCAAATATATTCGTTTGATGTACCTTGCTCTATAGTCGTTGAAGATATTCATCGCATTGACCTCTACTCCTTGACAACACAACGACCCCTTTCCTGCCTCCGCTCCCCTAGACTCACAATTCCCTAAAATTCCCCTCCGTTCCGCTTCACTCCTCTCCTTCGCACTAAAACTACTCATCATATACATGTCCAGAGCGGCGGCCAATGGCGGGCAATCTATGTCGGGCAGCATACCATCCGCAATACCGAGTTTCGAGTACCCCGGCATCGTGGCATCGCGTAGGTGGGAGAGAGCACCGCATTTGTCATTAGGCAAGCCGTGCAGGATAGCCTGGAGGAGGTAGCAGCGCGCCTGATTTACCAGCTGAGGTGTGAGGTGAAGAAGCCGTGGGCCACCAACCGCACGCCTCCCCAAGCCTCCCTTCATTCTGAACGTTTTCACTCGTCGCCGGCATGCCCTGTAGCACGAGCAGCGCGCTTTGCCAGACCTCCTCTGGAAGCACTCCGACGAGATTTCGAAGTTCCGTGCCCTTTCCCACCACCGACATCCACAAGAAGAACATCCCCTGTTCTCCCTCACATCCCTCCAACAGCCTCTCGACCGAACATTCGTGGACCCAGCCAGTAGCTTGATTCACCACACGCATCATGCCCATCAATCTGTTAAACCCCTTTCCGGAACTCTGGATGTCTCTGCAACCACTCTTAGGGGCCCTCTCCTCCGCTCCGATCCGTAAAAAAGAGCTCTCTTTTGAATCCGTCGGCTCTCTGTATCCGGTCGTCTTTGGTTGGAAGTGAGGAGAGACTCATTCTACCTGCCGCGACCTCAAGATCTTCCCTCGTCGAAGCGAATAGCATCCATCCTACAAAATACCCCAGCACAAGGCAGTCTTCATTCCATAGCGCTCGTCCGGGATTACGCGAGACTTAATCTCGGGTGAAGTTATGAAAGGATAGACTAGAGTACGGAGAGCACTAAGGGGATTCCGAACGTTTCGTGGCGATTTCGGCGGTGGTGTGGGTAAGGCGTGCAACGGAATTGCCTACTGGCACGCAGCTTTGCGGTACAGACACCAATGGAGCGATTGACGCGGGCATGAACTAGTATAATAATCAGCCGCCATCTGAGAGTTTGGAGGTCTTGTGCTCACACCATCAAGAATCGCCGGCTGGGAAGTGGTAGCGGGACGCCAAACGAGGGAAGACACCAAAGTGGAAAAAGCGGATCCACACAGTCGTCGAAACATTGATTCCATTTTTCTTCCGGTGAAGGGTAATCCTTTCTAATATGACCCAGGCACTCCCGCCAGCTAAACCCTAGCCAGCGGGCAGAGCAGGGCGGCCCGTTCGTCCAATACAAGTAGCGAATGTGGGGGTATTCAAGGAACGAAGAGCAGAGAGACCAAAAAGGAGGAGAAAAAGTTCCGCAAGATGGAGGAGAAGGGGGCAACAGATCGCTCTGTCGCCCGGATAGCTCCATCAGGCAGGGTATCGTACCAGTATCCGATCCGTCCGACCATCCATGTGTATGACCCGGCCCCCATCCGTGCCCATCGCTAATGATGACATAGTATTTCAATTTGTTGTGGGTTGTTGTATGCATAGAGAACAACAAGGGGTAACATGCAGAAACAGACCAGAGACCCAAAAAGCACTCGCTTCGTAAACTCATGAAATAAAAGGGGATGTGGAAGAAAATATGAAGAAGATTAAAAAGGCCTACAAGCTGAATCGATCCGAACCAGGAAGGCGCAGGTCGGCGTGTCGCTCAACCATCATCGTCAGCGTCGTCCTCGTCTTCTTCGTCATCCTCTTCGCTCGTGCTGGGTCGCACAGGCGCGCCGGACTTGTTCTTCTTGTTAGATGGCGTCCCCTTCAGCTGAGCTGTTGACGCTTTCCGTTTCGTGCCGGAGCTGGGCTGCGCCATGGACGCTTTTGCAGGCGTGTGTGCGTTCTCCTTATTGCCGTCTTCCCCTCCCTCGGCACCTCCAGTATTTTTGGCTTCCATCTGCGCGACTTCTTCAGCCGTCAAGAAGCGCCCACCGGGGCCACGGGGACGCCTCATGGCGTGGTTGTGCCTGGACTCGTGCAGGTACGGCTTCCGCCCCTTAGATGTGAGTCGCAGGGCATCCTCGAGCTTCTGGCGCGCCAGTCGTCTTTTCAAAATTCGATGAAATTGTTTGGCATTGACGTAGAGAGGTGCCTCCTCTGCCTGCGCTCCGGCAACGAGCTCAGGAGATTGTTGGTGTGGAGCTTGAGGAGCCATCTGTGGAGGTACCGAGGGCCGCGCGGCATGGTTCATGACGGGCTGCGGCTGCTGCATTGCGGGGCTGTTGATCTGGGTGCTCATCCGTCGCTGCTGAATCGCCTGGCCAGGCGCCATCTGTACTTGAGAGGGAAGGGCGCCCGCACTCATGGGATTGGAGACAGCCGTCGGGGAGCGCGGAGGAACACGTCCGTCTTTTTGCATCTGCCCTCCCGACATACGTGGAGAGGCGCGTGGATCCTGCGCAAGTTGACCTTGGCCTGCCATTTGGTCATAATAACCAGCCGGGCCGGCAGCTGCCGCAGTCGCCATGGCCGCTGCCTGTGTTGGTGACATGCCGTACTGCTGATGCATGCCCGGCATATACCCTTGCTGCGCATAGCTTATCGGTTGATGGTGTTGGGGATTCGGCGCGCCGGCTTGCGAGTAGCCCTGCGAGGGGAGAATTGGGGATGTTTGCTGGTACGAATGCATCTGTTGTTGTGTGGGAGACGTTATCGACGAGTTCCCCGCGGCGGGGTTTTGGGCTCCTCCGTAGTTTTGCATGTGGGCGGGCGCGTGCCCGTGGTGGGGCTGTTGATACTGCGCGTAGTCGGTCATGTCTGCGTGTCTCTCAGGTACGCGATGCCTGGGAGTACAGAGATGAGCTTAATGTACGCGATCTGGAGGCGGCGCAGCCTCAAGTATTACCCCAGATGCGCCACTGATGGCACAGACCCGGCTCGCTGTGTCGGTCCGCGTGGGAAGCCCTCTCGGTCGCGCGTTCAAATGAGCGATCGGATAGAGTGTTGCGCGGGGGAGGTGATTGGGACGCTTGGGGTGGAAGGATGTCGCGACTGGGGGGATGGCGAGCGCGCAGAGACGCGACTTAAATCGGAGAGCCGCAACGACTGGTTGAGGCCTGGAGCCTGGAGCGGAGGCGAGATTAGCACACGGCCAATAAGTGGTGTTTCAAACAGCCAATGCCGGGCCGGGCTTACCAGGAGCTGGAGTCTCGCTACGATGAATCACTGACTGTCTTGGTCGGCCGGTGGATTAAAAGCTGCCTCGAGCGAGCTGCGTCTTGTTTGCTGATGGAGAGCGTAGATATCGGGACGCCCGGGCTTTCTAGGCACACCGGACGAGCTGGGGTCACGTCACGGCAGGGCAGATGCTTGATGCGTTGTCAATGGCCACGCTTATGAGGCGGATCGCTGTGGGAGCGCACGGTCGTAGCCTCAGTGCAGGTTGAGGCGCAACGACGGCGATTGGGCGCTTCCGGCCTCGGGGTGAGGCGGTGCGCGGGCAGAGGCAGCGACGGAGCTGATGCGGTTCTAGAGGGCCGCGCCGTGTGGGGAACGAAGCCGTTGCAGGAGTTCGCCAGTCGGGGAGGATGCTGAGAATTGTCGATTCTGCGACGAGCAATTGTTAGCTAGCCCAGGACGCAGAGAGTCGAGCAATTGGAGGAGGTCGAGGGTGGGCATGTGCTGGCGGGCGGGCGATTGGAGGTGATGCGTTGGCATTGCATTGAACCTGCATGACCCGCAGACCGCCGTGAGCGCACACTTACCGACTCGAATCAAGGGCAGCGCATCCACGTCGCAATTGCGCGTGCCGACGATTGCTGCGGCGCCTGGTGACGCTGGCGCTCTGGGGCCGTCTGGAGAGGTCGCTCTATGCGCGGCTGCGATGCTTGCGCGGGCAGCGACGGCGCAGTATAAATTGTCGCCGCGCGCAGCTGACGCTGGAGCAGCAGGTAGCGAGCTGGCAGCGCGATACAAGGCTGCTATGCTTTAATGAGCCGTGTGTTCCCTATCGCGCGGGCCGTTAGCAGAGGAGCATGGCGGCTGACAGTGGTAGTGGTGGTCGCGACGGTGCTGTGGTATACAGAACAGACTCTGGGGCGGGGCCACGGCGAGCGCGGCGACAGCCGCCAGAGAATGCGCGCGAAAGCCAGAGCGCGAGCGGGCGTGCCTGGAAGTATCCAGGTGCGTTGACGCCGCTGGGGGTCTTCAGGACGCGGTCCCGACGGCGACTTACCGATGCGCAGTCCGCAGCGGAGCACGGTCACGAGATTTTGCGGTGTTGAGGTTGGTGGGACGTGAGTGGCGGGCACGCAGCTCTTGTGCGCCGGCGGTGCGGCAGCCTGGAAATACCACTGTCTGCAGCGCTGCACGCTCTCTCTGCGGATGCGCCCTGGCAGCGCACACAAGCAGCGGCTTTGGAGGCCCACGAGCGCTGGCGTGGTGCAGACGCGTGATGGGACAGTGATAGGCGGGCGAGCGGTAGGGCAGGCGAGGTGGTGCAGGGTGATTGGAAGAGGATTGAAAGACGCAGATTGGCCTGCGAGCGAGGGGGCAGGACCGCCGTTTATCATCATTCGCCTGCGCCGCCGCTTATTTCAGGGTTGCCGCCCAATAGCACCGACCCTTGGCTCGCGAAGGCCTTCCGGCCGCCCCAGCCATCGCGCTCCCGGCGCGCACATCATCCACCGTGCCTCTGCCATCCGCCCTGCTACGGTATGTCCAGGATGCGTGCGCTCCGCCGTCTTTCAAGTTTCCACCCAGCGCCGCGTCCGCAGAAGAGGGCGGGTTGCGCGAGGGCGCGAGGGCATCCGGCGCGCGCCGTCGACTCCGCGGGCGCGATGACGGCCGGCCCAAGCGGTGTAGGCTGGGCTTGACGTGGTCGCCCGCTCGCTTCCACCTGCCACCGCTCCGCTGCGCTCCGTCCACCAGCCAGCCCGGAGCCTCCCAGGTCGAGCGACGAGCGACGAGCGACGAGCGACGAGCGACGAGCGACGAGCGACGAGCGTCCGGACAGTGGACACCATCGCACCTTGCACGCCCCCAGCCGCGGACAGAAATTCGCAGCTGCAGACAAATCACAGTCGCACGTCGCGGCCGAATTACGGGCGGCTAGCCAACGTGATCAAGCACATTTTCTGGCAGCTGCCCCGCGCCCCGGTCGCCGCCGCGCAATTGGCCCCTTCAGCTGAAATTTGCTGCGCCCCCCTGGCCTGGCTCGCGGACGGGTAGCGCGCACCTCCCGCACACTCCAAACTTCTGCCCTGTTTCCGAAACGCCCTCGCCGGCGCGTCATCAGCCATCGCCGTCGCCATCGCCATCGCCCTCGCGTTCGCAGAGACAGCAAACTTTCTCGCCGCGAAGCGCTGGGGGCCGAACGCTGCTGCTTCCCGCCATCACACTCGCACAGCCCATGCGTTATACACCTCGAAATATTGCCATGTAGCCACCCTCCCGCCTTTCCTGGTGACAGAGCCCAACGCTCGCCCTGCCGCCATGCACCTCGCCGTCTCGACGCGGTGCCTCTCTCGTCGCCTGCTCTCGACCACCGCCGTCCGCCGCGCCATCGTCGATTGGCCCAGCTGCTGTCTCGGCCCCGTCTCAGACGAGCTACGACGTCAGCGCTCTATCCATGCACCGCGACCGCGAGCCACCACGTCAAAGCGTCTGATCCTCATGCACAGAATCGCCCTGTCCAGTCTCCAACCCATGGGCGAGAGGGTGAGGCGCCGGCCTTGGTTGCAGATCATGAATCCTCGCTCAACATCGCCTGTCCCCACAGTATCGCGCACTCCTCAGCTCCGTCTCATGTGGAGGCCATCATGTCAAAATCTTCGCGCGACCAGCCACCTGAATTTCTCTGCGCTTTTCTGCATGCTGCCCAACAAGTCACGCTCATGCCGCCTCATTTCGCTTTCCACCGCCTCTATGCCGTTCATCCTCCCAGCGAGCTGGTTCGGCCGCTCGTGAAGGTCACACAGCTTAGCAAGCAGCGTGGAGAGCGTCGGCGCATTACCCCAGCCTGCTGTCCTCTCCGGACGCCTGAAAAGCAAAATCTAATCGTACATGCTTTTGTGCATGACCTGCACTGCGCGTCGCCCAAAGAATACGGCATTCCTTGCGTGTAGGCGCCTACACGACTTCAGGTGACGTTGCCAGACGATTGCGGCTTAATTCTCGCTCGTGTTGTTTTCGCTTCGAATGTTTCCTTCCTCACAAGAAGAGCCATATTACCCGAAAACGCCTCGACTCCCGGATCCAAACTGCCGACATGTCAACGTCTATCATCCCGGGCAGCTTCGAAGAGAAATGGTACTGCATCGGAGTCGCCGAAGGCTCCGACATGAACCCCTACGCTCCTCACGAAAAGCTGTGGGAGACCCCGGTCTTCCTCCTGCTGCGTAACAGCATTTCATTCCACGACAGAAATGCCTCGCTCTCTGCCGCATCACATGATCTGCCCTACCATGCAAAACTATCCCAAGTACCAGTGTACAAGGACGCAGGCCGGCTAAAACTGTCAAGCGGCCTATATCGCAGCGTATCAATTTCAATTGCTCATCGCATTAATCAAATAAGGTTACATCTTCCGCTGACCTGCAGCCCCCTCACTCCTCCCGTTCCCCTCCCCGGTCCGGTCCCGACACTCCACACGCTCTCGCCGCCACCGCGTCCGTCTCGTGCCGGCACGCGAGAACACCTCTCGCCGGGACGGATGCCTGTCGCTAAGGTTCAAGATCGCTCTATTTTAAAAGCTACAACCACGCCGCGGTCCGTTGCGACACGGTAGTGAGTATGGCGAGCAGCGTCCGCGCACAGAAGGACCACTTCCCTGTGATTTGCATATGATGCTATATCTCACTTGCCCATCCGACCCAACTGTGTGCCGTGGTGGGCACGTACCGAGTACCACACCATATTTCTTCTCCCGGCCGATCGATTAATCTTGTGAGCCGGGATACAAAGCAAAGGATAATCCTCCTACTGTGGATACTCCAATGTCGCCTTCCTCTCTCAGTTATGCATTTGTGCAACACCACATCCGGCACGCTTTGCATCTCCGGTGTCCCGAAGAAGCTTCACATTCGGCTTCTTATGCACTCATGCACCGTTTAACTAGTAATACGAACCTGATGTAAAATATCAAACCTTGATGGAAATATGTCCGACGGTTCATGCGCTCTGCTTCAGCAGGTCTTCCGAAGAATTCCCCACGGAGGTGAAAATAGACTCTTCACACCACACGCCGCGAGTCCGTCGGGAGCCGAGCCGCTTCCGCGATGACAGCGGCGAGCCATCTTATCGATACCACCCCGATATCACCTAAGCGCGTCATTTCTGCGACCGTGCTGCTTGACCGGAGTACGAAAGGCCTAGTAGGAAGGTGAAACGCTCGTCAAGATGCAGCTTACTACCCAGGTACGCAGGTAAGACTGGCCTACCTGTGTCTAGATGTCTTACTCTTACCAAACTCTTACATACGACATGCTGGCTTGATGAAAGCAGGGAAGACCTATATTCATATTGATCATGGGTATACGACGCTATATCTGCTGTATTAACCAAAGGCGGGGTCGAACAAGTTTGTACAGGACGTTTCGCTGTATTGCGCTAAGCGAGGTGAGCGGTCGGCGACGTGGGCCTCGGCTGATGTGAACAGGCACTTTCTGTGAAACGCGCCTGCTTGTAGGAAGGGACCTAGGTGGGACATGTATTGGTCGGGGCCAGTCCACAAAGTCTCAAGCATTGTTGGCTGAGCGTTGTAGCTTACTAAGCGGCGCTACATCGCACCCGGCTATCCTTACGGTGGCATCTGAGGACTGCTTTTTTCTGTACGCACCAAGAGGATGCTTGCGCTAGCTTGCACCTTTCCGCTGCGCTACACTGAAAAGTACCCCGATAGAAACGTGCGATGCGAGTTACTAATGCAGTCACTGCAAGATCTCTAGCATAGTAGGCTTCGACAAGAGCATTGTCCATAAATGAACGACGTGTGAGTAAGAGTTTCTTCTCACATGTCTCAAGCCCCTTTCCTCTCCCAGTATTCTAGCGCCTTTCAGATATCGATGTGCTCGCGCATGCACCCTTAAGGTTACAGCAAGCAGAAATAGTCTGAGTTGGAAGGAGAATGTCGTTGTCCTAATAGTGGTGAAGGCGAAGGCGCCTGGTAAAAGAGAGTGGAGGGGCATATGGAGGTGTGTGCACAGCAGGATGAAGAGCTTGAAGCATTGAGAACTAATCTGGTCTTGGGCTCGAGACTAGCTATCGCTGCGCCCGGGGATGAAGAATCGAAAGTGCTTCGGCGGGTCTTCGTGCCTTGAAAAAGATGAAAACCTTTCACTGCAGCGCGGTCACCACCACACCTTCTCAGGCCAAATCTCCCAGGCTCCAAAGCAGCAACACCAATATGGTCTCTCGAAATTTCCTCTCTATCCTTCCCACGATGCTTCGCCGCAGGATTTTCCGATCTCCGCGCCCGCAACTAAACCCACTTCCCAACCCGCCATGGCCGACCGAACCACGCGGTTGAAAACCTGCGGCCTCCAGCTCGCGTCCAAAATACCCATCATCTGCCGCTTCTTCCCCCGCCCGCCACGCATCATCACTTCGGATTCCGCCTTCGAAGAAGAAGGCTCCAAGTACTTTCGCGAAAAGCGCTTCTACCCCGTGCACATTGGTGGCCTCCTCAACGACCGCTATCGAGTAGTGGGAAAACTAGGCTTTGGCGCGAACTCTACGATATGGCTCTGTAGGGACTTCGGGTATGCATACCATTTGCTCCTATCTATTCAATGAGCTTGCTGATGTATGTATTCGCAGAGAAACAGACAAGCCGTATGTTGTGGTCAAAGTCGGCCGCCAGAATAGCGTCCAGGGAAGCAGGGAAGCGAGGATATACGAATACATAAAATCGGTGCAGTCTTCGCATCCGGGGGCAGGCCTCGTTCGCAGCATGCTCGCGTCGTTCGAATTAACTTTGGACGGAAGTGTGTACTACGGCCTCGTGCACGCGCCGCTGGCTATGTCGCTGAGGGACCTGCGCAAGGGGTATGTGGATTGCAGGGTGCCGGTGGAGATGGTACGATGGGTAGTGCGGAACGTGCTGCTTGCGTTGGACTTTCTGCACGAGAGCGGCATTGTACATACCGGTAAGTCAAGCTCACCTCTTCCCTACGCCAGCTGGAGGCCCGATCTTCTCATTTCCAGAGACAAACTGACTAACTGACCAACTGCACAGATCTGCAGGACGGAAACATCATGTTCCGCCTCACCTCCCCCTCTCCCCTGCACGCCTTTTCAAAAGCCGAATCCCTCAGGCCCAGCGCCCGCAAACACATCCCAGACCTGCCCTACACCGTCTACCAATCCCGTCCGCTGGCCTGGGAGAACCACTTCGGCGTCCCCATCCTCTCGGACTTCGGCCTCGCGCGGTACGGCGAGCAGACCTTCAGCGCCGACGCGCGCGTCCAGCCGCTGCAGTACCAGGCGCCCGAGGTCATTCTCAAACTGGGCTGGGACTGCAAAATCGACATTTGGAATCTCGGATGCGTGGTGTACAATTTGCTGAGCGGTGAGCTGCTGTTCAGGGGCGTGGACGACGCGCTGGGTTGTTGGATGGCGGCGCGGCATTTGCGGGAAGTTATTGAAGTGCTGGGGATGCCGCCTCGGGACTTGTTCGCCGGGAAGGTGATGGGAAGGGCGGTGGGGTTTGATGAGCGAGGTGCGTTATACCCACCCCCCTTTCTTTCTTTCTTGTAGCGAGTGAAAAGCTGACGTTTGGTTGCATAGGGTTCTGGGTCGGCGGGTATGTGGAGTGGGCTGGCTTGGAGCAGAGGCTGCGCATCCCGAATGAGGAGGGGAAGAGGCTTGTTGTGGCCTTTTTGTATGGCTGTTTGCGGTGGCGGCCTGGGGAGAGGAAGTCGGCGTTTGGATTGCTGGAGAGCGCTTGGATGGGGGAGGAGGGGGATGGATGGGATTATGAGGCTGGAGGGGGGGAGTAGGGCGCGGATGGTAAGGCAGATAGTGTTGGACACTGAATAGTCTATTACGATCTAAGGATATCGTTGCGACGGAGAGCGAGTACGTGGATCTCCGCGGAGCGCGATGCGTGGAAACGTTCTGCTTGTACCTATTGTCCTCCGATGGCAACCCGAGCCCTGTTTAGCCAATCACCGACAGGCCCTGTGAGCACTTTGTCGAGCCATCGAAGCCGGAATGATGCCAGCATCCAGCCTTCGCCCACATCCCCTCGCACCTCCAATGGCGCCTTGAGCAGGCTGGATACTTGAATGAAGCCCATGTCCGGGAGGAGAACGAGGTGCTTGCTCCCTGAATCGTAGTCCGTAGCTTTCTCGTCCAATCTCTTCTCATTCCACCTGCCTATGCGGATCCATGATCCTCGCCAGCTCCAGCATCAGCCGATAGAGATAGACAGTGAAGTCCTCCCTCCTTAACACTTTCCCATGCCACTCCCGACCCGCATCAGCAATCTCCTTTGCTCGCCTCCTTCCCTGCTCACTGCTGGTCATGTATCTCATAATTTCCGGCAACTCCTCCATAGACAGGCTGACAGGAATGTAATGCACCCAAGGTATAAGCCGCTCATCATGCCACTCCCTCAACACCGTCTGCTTGAGGACGACACTGCGTGACTGGAGAAGCGTGTAGTACCGCCCGCTGAAGCTGTTGCCATCGGTGTCAAAAATGAAGCGCGAATGGAACTGCTGGCTGCGCTCTTGTTTCTCGCCAAGGGCGAAGAAGTCTTTCTGCTCGGCGCAGTCTTGGTCGTCGCATTGGATGACAGCGGTAAGTCTGACGTCGAACAAGCCGCTATGGTCTTCTGTCGCTTCGTAGCTCTGCCATGCTCCAGGCTTCACCTCTCTCAGGTACTTGTGGCTGGTCTCGTTCAGGGTCTGGACCAGCTTGACGAAGCGTTGCCGGTGGGAGTAGTTCCAGCTGCCGTTTGTGCTGTGGCTACCCGTGGTGCTGCCTGCCCAATTAAGGGTATTGGCTTTTTGCTCCCATGGAGGATCCTCCTCGTCATTGTAGTTTCCCTGTTCCTGCTTCTCGGTGTACCAGGGACTTGGGTACATGATATCGCCGAAAGAGGTCGGGGCGGCCTGCGATAGGACGGGCATGGGCGCGTCGGTGAGCATACAGGTCTCAGGCGAGGAGAAGAAACCATGCATCAGGTCGAACTCGGGATGCTGGCAAACGTCTTTCGCTTCGTACCAGTCCTGGACGAACGGTATGCCGTGATCATAGACGGTGGGTTGGTAGGTCTTCGAAGGTTTGCCTTGGCACGGACCTGTGATTCGTTCCCAGATGGATTTGTGCTTCACGTCCTGGAACTCTGGCTTCGACACGCCGCCGGCATCGAGCATTTGCTGGGTGATTACTACTCTTGGCTCGTCCACCACGTCAAAGGCGAATTCGACATCGGGGATATCTCGAGCTACCTCTCCTAGTAGCTTGCCGAGGTCGTCGACGATCCAACCGCCACCTTATCCATGGTATACTCCATCGGTGAACCCGCATTTTCGGAGGGCTAAATGCTCAAAACTGGTAACGTAGTCTATGCTCTCGAGCAGCCATTGAGGAGAAATCTTCCAAAACGGCTTCAGATCTTCGTTGATCGTGTCGAAGTCATCGATCAAGACTGACTGCTTGGATTGAGCGTAGGCGTACCATTTGTCGAATCCTGGCGGCGGGTCGCGCGAATACCGTCGACGATACTCCGTTTCTGCGGCGTCAAGCGTCTTTGACTGACCGTCGACGAGGACTGCGAAATCGGCTTGAGCCTTGAGGATGAGCTCTTCAATTGGATGTCGTGGGCTGGGTTGAGGGCCTTTTGGCGCCCAAATCACTCCTGGTAAAAGACCAATTGGCCCGCTTAGAGTTGTGTGGTCAATGAGAGAAAGACAGGGCCATATAGCGAAGAGGTATAATATAAATCGGCCGCGGCTCGTCTTTCGCAACAAGCCAGACGTCTGGTACACCGCTATCGAGCGAACCACCAGTAGATTGAGTGCTTCGAGCAGTCGAGGTAGCAAGGTATAGGTATTTGGGTCGAGAGAGCCGTAGGTGGCAGCAGCGCAGGTCCAAATGGTTGTAGCGGTTTCCCAAGGGACTTCTCGAGTCTATGTAAGTGAGCAAGGAGAGACAGGGAAACTTCGGGTTTGGGTAACCTTACGAGCCAGAAAACCGCAACCCAATGTGCGGCTTTCAAACCACCGGCCACCAATACTTGGAGAATGTATGGATTGGATCCTGGCCATAGGATGCACATAAGGGTGATAGCTGCTATCGCAAGTATAGCGATCGTGCGGGATGCGATAGACCGTACTATATCAGACAATGCCAACCGTGCGGGGCCGTCGAAGTAGCTGATATTCCGCTCGAACATACGGATAAGAGAGGCATAGAGCCCGACTAAACCAAGTAAGGCTAGCAAAACGAAGGGCAGCTTGGTATGCTCATGTGGAATGGCGAGACCCAAGACACATACCGCTCCAACAAAGGCCTGGCAGGGTATTGATCTTAGGCATTCGGGATACGACTGGTTGAGGCTAGGGAGGACTGCGGTATGACGGAGAGCAACCAATACAGGGGTAACTGCTGGCTGCGGAATATGTCCGTTAGCGCCATCATACGATTGAGAGAAGGAAAACGCTCACTATTATCCAGGCAGTATCTTCGATCGAGGAAGATAGCGTGGTGATGGAGATAGAAGCAGCGGCTACCCATGGTAGCAGTGTCGACGATCTGGCAAAGACATCGCTGTCATTCCATCTACCGTTGCTGTGAGGATGAACAGCATGGAAGACGGCTCTAACTAGCATCCAGCAGACTAGCTCTGCGTATACCGCGGTGTATCCTTCGGTGGCGCGAGAGAGGAGGAGGGAAGATACTTGAGCCGTAAAAAGAGCGGCACCCGTTACCCAGGTCAAGCTATCGATGCGTTCGAGGGTGCCCATCGTACATACAGCGTGCACACAGGGAGAATTGTGCGCAAAGGAACATGGAAAACGAAAGGACAAGGCAGGCTGACATGGCCTGCCTCAAGCTGAAGAGAGCACACGTATTTCAGAGTCATTGTGAGGCACGGAATGCGGCTCAGCAGGCGGTTCGAGCTCATCTCATGATGGCCATTGTTCGTTCCTGAAATATCCTGGGCCGTGCACGCGGCGGCGCTAAACGAGGACGCATCAAGCACCACCAAAATCCACATGCTTTGTGATCGATATCGAAAGGCGTTAATAGATGAACAAAAGTCAAGTTACCAATCTGGCCGAAGCATCATGATATTCTCTCGACACTTCAAGAAACTTGGCCACTGATCGTTACGCAAGAAGACTACAACGGAGTGCGTTCAAGACCTTCAAGCCATGTAACACCATTTCACCACATGCAATCAAAGGAATCGCCATACCCACAGTCTCGTTGTAACCATGGCTGCACATTCATGATGATAGCGTCCTCGAAGCCCGAGCATCTCCACAATCGTGCTCCTTAGTCAGCAGCCTCCCCGGAATCGCACCTCGGCAAAGCAACGATCTGCAAGCATAGAGTGCGGACCCTGTCCAGATCCCGCCTGGCCCGCTACACTGCAGCAAAGATAAGTTTCCCTCCGCTCCTCTGCGCTGCCATGACCCCTCTCACACCGTTTCCACGATGCCGAAAAGCCCGCCGACGCAGGAGTCAGAAGAGCTAGCTGTGGACGTTCAGAATGGCGTAGAGGAAGAGCAGGAAGAAGCGAGAAATGAAGATAAGGAAGCTTTGGAGCGCCGAATACGGTTAAAGGTGGATTTCCGACTGTGCAGTATCGCGGGGATCCTGTGCAGTCTGAATTTGCTCGATAGCGGCGTGATTTCGAGCGCTTCGGTGACGTCGATGCTGTCGGATCTGCATCTAGATCAAGGGAATCGATACTCTGTGTCGATTTTTATATTTACTATTGCGTCTATCGCTTTCCAGCTGCCGTCAACCATTGCGGTCCGGACGTTTGGCCCCAGGATCTGGTTCTCGTTGATCACTGTCTCCTTTGGCATCATTACGCTATGCACGGCTTTTGTGACGACGTGGAGGCAGATGATCGCGCTAAGAGTGTTACTGGGTATCGCTATGAGTGGGGTGTATCCGGGGCTAACGTACCTCGTATCGACCTGGTACGTATCCTCAGGGCACGCACATCATTGCGAGCCATTTGCTAATTGTATCCCCACATTACAGGTATACGAGAAAAGAGCAGCAGCTTCGGTTTGCTCTCCTTCAGAGCGGCGAAGTCACCGTGCTAGCAACTGGAGGCATTGTCAACTTCGGACTGAACCAGCTGGACGGGAGGTCTGGACTGAAGGGTTGGCAATGGATGTTCATTGTCCAGGGTACTATAACAGCCTTCATCGGCATCGTAACCTTCTGGTGGATGGTGGATTTTCCTGAGAATGCTCACCAGAGCTTCATGTTTCTCTCCGAAGAGGAAACGCAAATCGCTGCCAGTCGAATCGAGAAGGACCGGGGAGATGTCGAAGTTGAGCCTTTCGCATGGAAGAAAGTCCTCATTCACGCCACCGACCCCAAAGTCTACGGCTTCTGCACGCTCTATTTCCTGCAGAACCTGGTTTCGACAGCGCTCTCGTACTTTCTCCCCATCATCCTGCAAGGCGGCATGGGCTTCTCGACCAATGACGCCATTCTGCTCTCCGCGCCACCGTACTACTACGCCGTCATTCCAGCCATCCTGTCCTCCCTCATCGGCGACAAATACCAGCTGCGCGGTCCTATCATCACCTTTAACTCGCTCTGTCTCATCGCCGGCTTCTGCATGCTTGGCTTCAGCAATCAAGTCACTGTGCGATACGTGGGTACGTATCTAGCGACAGGCGCATACGTGGCCAACTGGGCGGGCATGGCGACATATCAAGCGAACAATATCGTGGGTCAGTGGAAGAGGGTCTTTACTGCAGCGGCCATTACCGCGTGTAATGGAGCGGGCGGCATCGCAGGAAGCTTTATCTTCAGACAGCAAGAGGCGCCGAGATATATGACGGCGATATGGGTGTCGATTGGGTCGCATATCATGATTATTGGGTGCATCGCTGCGTTCACCGTGTACTTTTACATGGCGAACCAGCGGCAGAGGATGGGGCGGCAGGTCATTGAGGGGACGGAGGGGTTCCGGTTCACTTACTGAGAAGTAGGCCTTTTGATAGGCAAGATGAGAATACTCGCCGAGATGAATGAAACCATTCGGTATCGCCGAGACAAGGCCGAGCTGGAAACGATGAGGTCTGGCGAGTGCGACTCGCTACTCAAGTAGAGCTATAGCGACCTCTGAAATATGATATATGGGCCTCTAAATCAGCGACTGAACGTATGCTCGAGTCTTCATGAAATGCATGTTCGAATTCGACATGAATAGTCGAGGAAGACAGCGGACATTGGCTCTCCCGTGCGGCTGCTGCCGAAGCGTGGGTACGGCATGGAGAAAGCAGTTGAGCGAGATGCAATTTTGAGCCGCCCGCAACGAATAGTGATGGAAGAAGCATGCCCGCATGGAATTTAGTGTTGGTGAGCTGCAGGCACGCTCCACCGTTGACGTCGCCAGGCTGGCAGATGCACCTTGCCCGATGCGACGGTGGCTCGTGCTTGCGCCTCAGCTTCGAGCGACGCACAGCATCTGTCTCACCTCGCAGGCCATTGCAGCGGCCACGCATCCAGAGCTCCACACTTTAATCCACCCCGCGAAAGCGCCTTCACTGCCGCATCCTCGAACGGAGGGACCTCCCGCAGCTGGTCGGTTGGGGACAGCCCGCTCTCTCCCTGCCAGCCCCTCGACGTACAGCAACAGCCCCCGTTGCCTCCGCCTAGCTTATGCATATCATTACACTCCCGCGTCACTCGTAACACCGGCTCTCCCTCGCTCGATATAACGTGGCCCCAGGGAGTGCCGCGCCTCCAACCACCACGATGGTGTTCTTGGGCATATACCGCGCCGTCTACGACTATGCTCCGCAGGGCGACAACGAGCTCGCCTTGGCAGAGGGCGACCTGCTGATGGTGCTGGAGAAGTCGACCGAGGACGACTGGTGGAAAGCAAAGAAGAAGGGCTCGGATGATGAAGAGGAGGAGCCCGAGGGATTGATCCCGAACAATTACGTCGAAGAGGTAAGCTGCAGGTCGCCGCCCCTGCATGTGCCTCAGCCCATGCGAGGATGAGGCATGGCATACTAGGAATGGACGGCACATTTGAGATGGATATACCGGATCATACATTGCAGCTGCTGACGAGCTCACATAGGCGGCACCCATCTCCAAAGCCAGAGCCCTCTACGACTACACGCGCCAGACCGACGAAGAGCTCTCCTTCAAGGAAGACGCAACCCTCGACGTCTACGACACCACAGACCCGGACTGGACACTGGTGGGGGTCGACGGCGACTATGGCTTTGCTCCGGCAAACTACATCGACCTCAAAGAGGGTGTTGCTGCTGAGCCGATAGCATCTCCGGGACTCCCTCCCAGGCCTCCTGCTCCAGCTGCCGCGCCCGACTCAGACGACGAGCAGCAGCCCCCGACACCGGATAGTCCAGTACACCAGAGTCCAGCTGCGGCACTCGCGGGCATCCTTCAGAAGAAGTCTGAGCAAACCGCGGCTCCACGGTCGGCCATTTCTCCTCCACCCCACGTCAGCGCCCCGACGCGCCGGGTGCAGTTCACGCCGGAAGAGTCCGACGAAGAAGCACCGCCCCCTCGTCTCCCGCAGAGACCACCGTCCCAGACAATCTCGCCGCCGCCCACGCAATATGCCTCTCCGCGCTCTCCCGAGTCACCTCCGGTCAGATCTCCACCCCCTCGGAGTGTCACTTTCGACCAATATGATCGCCGCGACGAACCGCCTCCAACGCCACTTTCCGGCTCAGGATACCACTTGTACAACATCTATGAATACCTGACGCAACCGGGGAAGAACAAGAAAATGCCGATCACGTTGGGCATCAACATTCCCAAGGGCATGATCATGATTGCGCCGGAGAAGTCGCGCGACGGACCGCAGCAGGAGTGGAGCGCGGATAAGCTGGAATACTACTCTCAGGAAGGGAAGCATGTGTTCATGGAGCTTAAGCGGCCCAGTAAAAGCGTCGACTTCCACTGCGGGGCCAAGGACACAGCGACCGAAATCATCTCGGCGCTTGGAGAACTGTCTGGGGCCGCAAAGGGCGCTGGCCTGCGAGAGGTGCTGGCTGCCGGCTCTGGACATTCGAATGTGCAAAAGAAAGGCGTAATGCTGTTCGATTTCATGGCACAAGGCGACGACGAGGTGACGGTCGGCCTCGGCGACGAGATTCTGGTTCTCGACGACTCTGCCAGCGATGAGTGGTGGAAAGTCCGAAGACTGAAGAACGGCAAGGAGGGTGTGGTGCCGGCTAACTACGTCGAAGTCACAGAAACCGTGCCGATCTCCTCCGCCGCCGCTACGCTCGCTCGCTCCGGGACTAATGCTGGACGATCGGTGGTGGAACAAAACAGGCTGGAGGAAGAGGAGCTTGCTCGCCAAATGTCGAAGGCTAGAAAACGTGAGAGCGACGTCAAGGCTGATCAGGTAGGACCTGGCCTTCAACTGCCTGCGAGGCATTCTAGCCTCTTGCAAGCAAACGTTGACCATCCTCGTACTTCACAGAGAAGCAAGCGCGAAAGTACTGCGAAAGACTCCAAGTCCTCAAAACCGAGTCAGTTTTCCTCCAAGCATATCCATGACGAAGCTGAGCTTTATTGACTTTATTCCTAGATCCTGTCAAAGTACGAACATGGACCGACCGCTCCGGCTCATTCAAGGTCGAGGCTGAGTTCCTGACGGTCAAAGACGGGAAGATCCATCTCCACAAAGTCAATGGTGTTAAGATTGCCGTTCCTGTGCCGAAAATGTCTGTCGAAGATCTGGAATACGTCGAGCGTGCCACTGGAATTTCACTGGACGATGACAAGCCACTCTCAGAGATCAAGCGGAAGAGCACACAGCGCGCCAAGGACAAGGACCAGGCCACCCGATCCGCGTCAGGAATAACTGTCGAGTCGAAGCCTCAATACGACTGGTTCGACTTCTTCCTCCAGTGTGGAGTCAATCCGCAGATCTGCGAACGATATGCGCAGGCTTTCACCAGAGACCAAATGGGTGAAGAGAACATGCCGGACATTTCTGAGAAGCTGCTGCGGACGCTCGGTCTTAAAGAAGGCGATATCCTCCGCGTGATGAAGCACCTGGACGCCAAGTACGGGCGTGCCGAACGCGAGAAACGCAGCGTTAGCTTTGGTGGCGCCTCCGTAATCGAAAACGGCGAGGAAGGTAGTAGTGGTGGCCTCTTCTCTGGACCAGGCGGTGCCTTGAGGAATAACACTCGAAAAGGACGGCCTGCTCCTCCTGTCCAGACGAACGACGTCGTGGATGCGAAGGCGTTCGAGCAGAAGACCGACGAGGCAGTCAAGAAGCCTGCAGATTCGACACCAACTCCGTTAACATCTGCTCCTACGCCGGAAAAGAAAGTTGAAGGATTTGACGACAATGCTTGGGAGGTCAAGCCTTCAAGACAGCCAGCCCCGGCTACCTCAATGCCTTCAACTTCAGCTCCTGCGCCTGCGCCTGCACCAGCCCCGCAACCACCCGCTCTCACAGGCTCAATGGGTGAACTGTCTCTTTTGGATATGCCTGCTCTTAAGCCTGAGGTACAGGCGCAACCGACCCCTCCAGCGCCAGCGCCAGTGCCAGCGGCATCTCAGCCTCCTGCGCAGCCAGCACAACCTCAGGGTGCTACTCAGTCACTATTCGATCAAGTAGCAGCGGTCAAGGCTATGGCGCCCCAGCAGCTCGCTCCACCACGGGTCCGACCAACAGCGCCTCAGCAAACGGGGCAAGGAGGCCTCATTGCTCCTCCACCACAGCGTGCTTCTTCAGCACCCCAGAACCCGCAACAGAGCGCTTTCGGCCCACCTCCGCCCTTGCAGCCTCAACTTACAGGCTACAATCCGAACATGCACACGCAGGTTTCGCCTCCCGGTCAGAGCTTACAAGATCTCAACATGCAGCGAATGCAGCAGCAGATGACGGGTTACCCCCAACAGAACCCGCAGTTCCAGGGCCAGCAAAACCCTCAATTCCAGTTCCAACAGAATGGCATGATGCCTCAACCGACGGGCTTCAACGCGATGTCCCCGCCGCCACAACAGCCACAACAGACAGGCTTCGCTCCTATGATGCAACCGCAGCCGACCGGCTTCCAGCCCGGGATGCAGCAGAATTTCCAGCCGGGATTCCAGCAAGGCTTCCAGCAGAATGGCCCATTGCAGCCTATGCAGATGCAACCTACGGGTTTCCAAACCTTCTCTCCGCCGCCGCTTAACCCGCAGGCCACGGGCGTCAACCGTTTCTTGCCTCCTGCCCTCCAGGCGCAGCCGACCAGCTTCGGTCAGACGCAAAGTCCACCGCCTATGCCACCAATGCCTCCAATGCCGTCGATGCCAACAGCTCAACCCTTGGTACCGCAGAAGACGGGGCCAGCACCTCCTATCAGGTTTGGAGTGCAGCCGGCGAAGAAGCTGACGCCGCAGCCGACGGGGAGGGCTAACCTTGCCAAAGCTAGTGCGTATATCCTCTCGCTAATCTTCCTGAACCAATTACTGACAGCTGTACAGCGCCCCATAACCCATTCGGCTTCTAAGATCACGCACCTCCACGTCGTGCTGTTATATACGCATTGTATATAGTTTCGACATGGGAGTTCTATTTTCAGGGGTTTAGCCATGGATGCATGGCATACGCATTAAGCTTTCCGTCGCTGCATTACTATCCTCTGCATGGCGCTCTTCTTGGCCTCGTTCGCTTCTCGTGGTATATTTATTGGTCTGGCTTGGCGCTTCCCGTAGCGAAGAGGAGGGTAATGAGATTAGGAGGACAGGCGAGGTGTTTGCATCAGCACAACATATGCAGGATGAGGAATCAATGGACTTTTGAAGTATGTTGTAGTATATTTTTAATGCATGAGAGTATGAGTATTTCCGGCGAACGGTGCACGTCCGCACCCAGTCAAACGCCCATTCACCCTACAAGTCTCGGCATGAAACCGACCTGAGGCGGTAAGGCGAAGCTTTTTCGCCAAAGGCTTAGCCTGCTTGGCATGGAGGCGTTGCCGCTTGATCCATATGGCGCGGCGCGATGACGAAGCGCCTGTGGCTGGAGCGCGCAATCTTGATATCCCGCCACGCATCTAGTAATGGTTAGGGAGAGGCGCACGAGGATGCGAATTGTCGTGTAGCTGATGAGTGTGGGTGCAGCGCGGGTGCAAGCTTTTCGTCATACGCTGTGCGCGGCGCGGTTAAGCCGGGAGGGCAGGCGCTGGGCGTGGTGCTTATGTGCGCCAATGATGTGGCATCTGAAGGGGGGCGTGCATGGGGATTGTGCCTCAGAATAGGGCATCCCCGCTTTTCTCTGTGATGCGTGCAGTGCAGCTGTTTAAGAGCCAGTGTGTCCTGCTGACGGGCCTTGCTGTTCTTTCGCTTCTTCACTGCTGTTCCCCCCATTGAAGGCGTAGGCATTTATCTTTGTCGCGAAGGAAGCCGCGATCCAGTAGCTCGCTATCTCCCCGCCGCACGCCGATCGATCGATCACCCAGCGAACCAAGCGAGTCGGAGAAGGCTACCCTTGACGGAGAGCAAGGTCTTGTCGCAAGCTGCTCCTCGGTCGGCCTTTCTTCCTTCCCTCCTACACCTCACTCCCGTCAACCTACCCACACCTCCCGTCTTCCTATCTACATCCTACAAACCGCGCATAACCATCAGTATGTCGGCGAACCAGTACTACCAGCAAGGCGGCCCGCAGTACCCGCCGCAAAGGTGCGCATTCTCCTCCCTCAATCCCTCTCCCTTCGGTGCCGAAGCTACGATTGGAGTTTGCCCGCTTTTTTTTTGAGTGGATAGATGCACTGACGTCAACGCAGCTACGGCGCTCCTCCACAGCAGTACGGCGGCCCGCCACCAGGCCAGCAGATGTACTACGGCCCGCCGCAGGGCCAGCAGATGCAGTACCAGCAGGGCCCGCCGCCGAAGCAGAAGAAGGACCGTGGGTGTTTGGGCGCTTGGTGAGTCCACAATCCATCAATCAGGCCAGACGGGACGTGGATGAGGGCTAACTTGGGGACAGTTTGGCCGCGCTGTGCTGCTGTTTCGTCTGCGAGGAGGGATGCGAGTGCTGCGCTGATTGCTGCGAGTGTGCCGAGGAGTGCTGCTGAGCTTAAGATACTTGAGTAGGGTTGGTGACAGGGGAGCATTGGCAGCTCCGGACCTGGTCGTCGGGCAGCGCCGTGGACGATCGCGGGGGAGCGAGCGATGCGGCGACAACTAGTCGATGACGAGAACACATAATGTTTTGCGGAACCTTTGCTGGCTTTCTTTCTGTACTTCTAGTGGGACAGACAGGGGACACGGCTAGTGCAGTTGTAAGGTTTCTTCCTCTGGATCGCGTATGTCGGATTTTGGCTACATCTTTTCCTAGGTTTTGAATTGAGTTTGAATCGAGATATTTTTACGCCCTCATGCTCCGTTCTTTCCTTCCGTTTTCTTCTTAGATATCTGTAGAAAAATCGTTCCGTCTTCATTGTTTCGACAGATTATCTCATGTTAATCCACCATGGTGCGGATCATCACCATTGAACACTGCTATCATCATCCCGCAACCTCCCACGCCCGCGTTCCGTTTCGAATCGACCGTTCACAGAACTCTCCCGCATCAATGTGGCTGAGCCGCCCTTTAGACACCCTCGCAGCCTGGTTCCGAAGCGAGAAAAAGGTCATACCAGCGAATTGTTGAGCCTTTGGTGGCTCCCACATGTTTCGCTCGAGGTACCTTTTTGGACCCCCGCACAGCCTGGTTCCGAAGAAGCGAGGGAAAGGCCATATTGGGTGAAGTATTAGGCTTTTGGTGGCTCCTCTCCCGCAGAGGTCATAGGCGGTTGTTTCCCTCATTTTTAAACGTTGGAGAAGCGAGGTTTGAGTGAGGAATATGAAGGGGTCTTGGAATGGAAACTGATCCAATTTACATCCAGCATATCTTACGTTTTACCTACTGAAGGCCTTTAGGGGCAGCTTTCCGCAGCCTGTGGGCTATTGCAGCTGTTGCGGGCTGGCGCGGTGCACCGCAGCTAATATGCATTCCTAAGCGCTGAATCGCGCTCTGTGCCCTTAGTACGTATGGAGTTCCGGATGCCAGACGCTCCATAAGCTCGGGAGAGTGCGTTTGGACTCGCACAGCGCATGTCGGTGGTCCTGGATGTTTTGTCCTCTCGGAAGCAGCGCTCATAATTCGAGTCGATGCTTTGATCTCAACTCGCATGTAGAAGGAGCCGCACAACTTTGCCTCCGAGTCAGGGACTGTCATGGAGTGTATGACGTACAGCTTCCAAGAGCGCTCCATACTGTAATTACCTCTCTGTTTCTGGTCCTTCCATGGACGCTGTCTATGCGCCTTTTAGACCCCAGCAACATGTGAAGACCATCGTGCTGGTTTAAGAGCGGGGAATTCAAGGTATGCATTTGATTTGCCCAGATCGGCGTTTGCGTTTCAACGCCGTGTATCGGAAAAGGTAGTCAAGCTCGCCATTCATGACCCTTGCCGTGTTTTTGTGCAAGGTGTAGGGCTCCATATCTAGGGGCACGCCGGTAACTGCCAGGCTCGTAGCGGCGGGAGAGTATACCCTGATGACGAGGTAACTAGTCTGTGGGGATAGGGAAAACCGCACATTTTTGCCGCGCACGGCAGGTTTGGTCGTGCTAGAGCCTGTGGTGTCGCGCGCGAGGAGCGCAATGAGTTCCAAGGTTTGCGTTTGCGACCCGGTCCTAAGCCTGGAGCTTTAGGCAGCGTGCTTGCGATCCAGATGATGCTTGTGCCGATCTCTTTCGACATGTGTCGGATCTCTTGCCCCTCGTCCAGTATGGCCCGATGGAAGAGCCCGTTCATTTGATGAGGCCAATGGAGGTCGGCTTTCTTGTAGTCCAGGTTGGCCCTGGCCCGGTCCTTAGCCACACTGTAGCTACATCCATCAAAGTCTTGTACTCCGATTTCTATCTCCATTGCAGCTCGACTCCATGTTGCACCGGGGGTTCCTTTTCGATTGCAGTGTTTGGCCGAGGGGCGATGTGCGGAGCCATTTAGATGAAGAGTACGACTCCATTCCAAGCCACATATCAAGCTGTATACAATCATGGTGTAGATCAGCCATTGCCAAAGGGTTTCAGGGCTTTTGTCTCCGGAGAGGAAGATTATTGCATGTGTCGCCACAGCTTTTAGGTGGTGCCATAGTAGAGGTCCAGTCCAGATTTTAGAGCTCCAGGAACACCATGGACTGTGTGCGAGTATGTTTTAGTGGAGGCTTGCTGCGGTGGTGTGAGGGTTGAAAGAGGGCTCAGGCAGGTTTATATACAGATGGTCTGGGGGCCGTGATGTTCGCTTTCCGTGGGCAGTTTGAAGAAGGGGTACCCAATCGGAGTACCCCTCACTTCCTGACCCACACAACGAGCTCAACAATGCGCCCGAAGCACCCTCCCACGTGCCACGGTTCAAAACTCCGCACTAGACATCATGAGACCACTTTCGTGATCTTGCTTGACATTTGTCTCTTGCGGCAAGATTTCCTTTCGCCGTTAGCTTCCGACGCCCTACCTCTGATTGGCTGGTCGATCGCTCGAGATTATGCCTCCAGAACGATTTTACACACCACAACACGCAGACATGCAGATATTCGGGAATGTTGCGATAAATCACACATGAAAGCGAATGATCGGTCCAGGTGCAGATTAGGATTAGAAATCAAGAGTTGCTTCCCCGCACTAAGATGGAGCATATCTATATGCACGCTTCGGCATCGCGTAGATTGTAACCTTCGACTCATACACGGTCCCAGAACGACCATTGGCCTTCAGCTTCACATTTGACTAGTATCACTTCTATATCCATTTGATCATGGCCTCATCCGAGCAGAAGAAGCCAGGGCACGATATGTTCTCCATGCAAGGCAAAACCACTGTTGTGACTGGTATGTTGTCTGCCCTTCCTTCAAGAAAGGGGCGCCAGACCTTCCCCTCAACGCTAACATGAGCTTCCAGGAGGTGCAAGAGGCATTGGATTTGCTTTGGCCCAGACTGTAGCCGAGTTTGGCAGTGACGTTGCGCTGCTTGATATTTCCGAGAAGCCGAGCGCGGATCTAGCGCAGATGGAGAAAGATACTGGCGTCAAGTGGAGATACTATAGGTACGCGCACCTGCGAATGAGAGAAAGGGTTCTAGTAGTGCTCGCGGAAATGGCGGCTAACGACGGGACCGCAGGGCGGATGTGACTAACCAGGAGAGTTTGAAGGAAGCGTTCGATAAGGTGGTGAAGGACTTCGGGCATATAGATACCTGGTAAGTGATAACCGTTCTTCCATCCCTAGAGCCGCAAATCCTTACTAGATCAGCATCACTGCAGCAGGCATCGCCCTCGACAAGCCGTTTCTCGAGCAAACTTGGGATGAAGTTCAGAGAATCCTTAACATCAACGTGAGCCTCATCTTCTCCCTTCACACTCAGTCAGCCTACCAACAACCCCCAGGTCATGGGCACCTTCTTCACCGCCCAACTAGCTGCGCACCACATGCGCTCAAACTCTAACTCCTCCGGCGGTTCCATCCTCCTCATTTCCTCCCAAACCGCCCACACCACCACACCCGCGGAGCACACCTCCTCGTACGGTATGTCCAAAGGCGCCGTCAAAACCCTCGCTCTGCATCTCGGCGTTGAGCTCGCGCCGTACAAGATCCGCGTGAACAGTATCTCGCCGGGCTTCATCGAGACGGAGATGGGGCGCGCTGCGGCGGAGGCGAATCCGCAGATGAAGGAGGTGTTTGAGAAGGCGCCGCCTCTGGGACGGAGGGGCCAGGTGGGCGACTTGAAGGGCGTGGCGGTTTGGCTGCTGAGTGGGGCGGGGGCTTGGACGACGGCGACTGATGTACTGATTACGGGCGGGTTGCATGGGGGCGGGATGCATTTGAGGGTTTGAGTGAACTGAAGCTGTGGACGCAAGGGAGGGTGTGAGGTGCTGGAGAAGCAGAGCGTGTCTAGGTCGTTCTAAGACCTTAGGAACGGAACTTCGCGGGCGAAACGCAAGGTAACGCGGAAAGCAATTGGTTAGAGAAGATGTAATTAAGCCGTCCTCAATGCAGCTCCCAAGGCCCCGGGAAGGCAACACATCGGCTCGCACATGTAGGATCCTACTCGAAGGATTGCATATTTAAGGTGATAGTATGGTAAGAAGGAACGTCCTTACATTGCATAGCCATGGGTCATCCAGAACACTTTCAGTGCCTGATCCGTATTTCCACCGCTCAAATCTTCGGCAAACCCCAAAGTCCGGGATCCTGATACACCGTCAGATAGTCGCAGTATCTGCACGGGTAATATCGAATCATAGCGTGGCAATCTCCGAAGGCGCTGCAGCTGGACGTCGCACACTTCTCTTGCCCGTCGTTGTGGAGATCGTATATGGTGTTGCCTATGCGATCAGCATATAGGCACTATGGATTGATGGGGAGAGGCGGAAGCGCACTTACATCCATGGCACTTCCACGCTCGAAGCTCTTTTAGAGCCATGCTGACTGGTTATTGATGGCAGTTGTGAGAAAACCTCAGAAGTGCTGTAGTTGCAGGAAATTTCCGAGTTTTGGAGTATGCAGGGTTGGTGGGCCCCTAGGGGAGGTTTTTGAAGAAAAAGGCTCCTTTGAGGTACGCCTTGGGGTCAGTCGACGCTCCTTATACTCATTTCGACAGAGTGAATGTACTCATATACTGTCACGCAGCCACGGCCGCATTGAATATTCGATGACACACTGCATTGAAGACCGCAACACGGAACATCTCTCCTCCTTCATTTGCCTTCGCAAAGATGACGCCATTTCCCAGTGCGCTTTAACAAGGAGAGGAGGGTATAGGCGTTGTAAGGACGAACAACAATGGAGTGTCCGGACGTAGAAGCTTTGGGCAAGGATGTCGAGATGGAGGCTAACCGGAGTTACGCTAGCGTTGTGACTAGCGTCCGATAGTCCCGAGGTCACGTTTTCTCGCGACACTCCTTGAAACACAACGTCTCACGACGAATCCACGCGCGGTGTTCTTGACCTCGCGTCTGCACTGACGGCTCTTTCCCTTCGTACATCTCTTTAAATAAGAACACCCTACCATGGCCCTAGAAGCCCCGCAACCGGGCGCAACATCATTGCCCTTCTATCTCGCTCCATCAGAAGCCTGTGTTAATGAGAAGGGCGAACGTATCGGCAAAGGCATCATCGCAGGAACAGACTTCAAGGGCGGAGAACTCATCGCCGCCCTCAAGCGTCCCCTCGTCGGGTCTTTAGATACCGAGAGGCTGAAAGATACCTGCGCCAATTGCTACGTCTGGACGGAGGGATCGTCACTGGGATCAAGACTATATGTGAAAGAAGGGATAAAGGTTCAGACTTGTGCGGGATGCAAGCGATTTCGATATTGCAGCAAAGCATGCCAGAAAGAAGCCTGGAATCGGGGTCACAAGCATGAGTGCAAGAACTTGAAGCCCGTCAGCGACAAGGAGATCCCGAAGGCTGTCCTGGCTTGCATGGACGTCTTGGTCAGGAGAAAACACGGGCTCATTCTAGATCGGGACTGGGAGATGCTGTGCGAGCTGGATACGCATATCGATGATTTCAAGCGGAACGGGAAGTACGGTGGCATTGAGCTGATGGCCCTTGGCACTAGTCAGTTCTCGTTTACCCAGGACACGTTCAGCAAAGACTTCGTTGCTGGAATGTATGCGAGGATACTTTCCAACTCTCTGACGCTGGTAACGCCGACGTACGATCCGCTCGGAATCATGATAGACCCCGTACTGAGCTACCTGAACCACTCATGCGACCCGAACGCGTATGTTGTCATGGATGGACCGGGGGTCGAGCTCCGGGCTCTGAAAGACATCAAGAAAGACGAGGAGATCTACATCTCCTACATCGACACGACGATTCCCTACGCGCGGCGCCAGACCGAGCTGAAAGAACGCTGGTTCTTCACGTGCAGGTGCAGCAAATGTCGCAAGGGGCCCTCTCAGCAAGAAGACAAATGGGCCATCGATCCCAGGGACCTCGCCGACAAGTGGAAAGAGGTGGCTGACGATATGATTAAGGGCGCTGAGTCTGCAAGTGATCCAGCGAACTATGTGGGAAGTTCTATCGATGAGAAGAGGGTTGCCGCACTCCAAGGCGAGGCGTTCAGAGTGTACGAACAAGAGCAACGGGCGTGCGATCCGGCAGAAGCAATCGCAACGATTGAGGATGGCATGCGATTATGCTTCCAGTCGGGCCTATGGCCTGTATACCGTCAACCGTACGCCGCCTTTCGCGACGACCTCATTGTCAATATGCTCGCAGCGGGTAACTATGACCTCGCATGGGTTCAATGTGCGAAGAGGAACCGCCACATCATACCGAAGCTCTACTCACAAGTCCATCACCCGATCCGTGTGGTTCAGACATGGCAGATGGCGATGTTAGCGCAGTACCTGGCTAGTGAAGGCCGTGAAATTGCGCCTGGGGTCGATATGGCCGTCATAGCGGCAATGCTCATCCACTTCGTCGCCACAACATCAAAGACGAGCCATGGACCAAACAGCGCGTTTTCAAGGAGCGTGCAGAAGAAATACGAAGAGGTGGAAGCCGAACTCGTCAGTAAATTCGGTTCGAAGGATGGTGCCGATGCAACTGTGAAGCGCCAGGCACACTTGTTAATGGAGATGGGGGATTGGGTACAGGTCTAGTTGTGGAAAGCGTATCTCCTAACCTGGAGACCTTCGACGGACAATACGTCGGGCTCCATACCTTGCTCCAGTAAGGGAAGTCTTAGTCTAGAACTCGACATGGTGAAGGGGAATCTGGTCCTGCAGATGCTCCGCTCGCTCACCGCCTCACTCAAAGCGCGAGTTTCACCTGCTTTAAGGCGGCCCCGGCCAGCTCGAGAGCGAAACCAAAGCGGCCCCAGAGCGAGCTCAACACTCACCTTCCCCGGCCAACCGTCCGACAGTCTTCACCGCTGCTTATCTCTGACGCCATCTTCACTCACCCCGCAAGCGGGGAGCGAGCCGCCGCCCATCACAGACGTCTATATAAAGCTGCCTCCCACTCCATCCGACCATCCTTTCTTCTCTACACTTCCACCATCGCATCCTCATCGCGATACCACGTTCTGCCTCGTATCCATCAGCCTCTAAAGCACATCTCGCCTGCTTATTCAAACACACTATCAGCATCATGGGCAAGTCAGCCAGCGACGCCAACGGCACCGGTGAAGGCAAGATGTTCTCCGAGAACACGGTCGCAGTCCTCCTGATGGCGGTTGGCAATACCAGCATCAGCGTCAGCCAGTATGACATGATGAGCGCCCTCGATGGAAACAAGACTGCGTCTTCCTTCCAGCATCAGTTCCGTTCCGTCCTTAAGAAGGCCCGAGAGCTCAAGGAGCGCGTCGAAGGCGGAGAACAATTCGTCGCTGTTGCACCCTCCAAGAAGCGCGGTGAGTGTTGGGTTGTCGCTCTTCAGTGGTTCACTGCTAACATGGACATGTATAGGTGCAGACGCCGTGGATAAGGGTCTGACTCCACCTGCTACGCCCAAGAAGCCGAAGGCAACCCCGAAGCCGCGTGCGAAGAAGAGCAAGGCCAAGATTACCGAGGATGATTCTCCCAACAACGATCTCAATGACGACGTCTTCGCTAGCGCATTCGGCAATACCGTCAAAAAGGAGGCCGATCTGGACGAAGAGGAGTATGCATGATCGCTGTCCACAAGGCATGTCTGCATTGGGATCTGAAGGACGTAAGGAAAGGAGTTGAGCAGTCGGATGGAGTCTTTGGCGGTCTCTTGATTTGGATGGTCTGGCAATGAGATCCTGGAGTTGGTTTGGTTTCGGGTAGTGACCGGAGGGTATCTACTGATCTCTCTGGCGTTCAGTTTGACTTCTTGCGAGCTAGTCGCTGAGCCTAGCAACCAATTCTCAAAACCTGGTCCCGTCTTCAACGATACCTGAAGCACTCTAGGAACAGCAATCCTCGAGAAATTCGCATGGTGATTCTTGTTGGCACGTGATGAAATCGCGCCTGCCCGTCGCTGTGCCGGACCTTCCCCATTTCATGACCGCGCCCGCATCTGCTCCGAATTCATTTCCCTGCATCCACTTCGCCTTGATCGAGCACGTTCTCCTCCTGGTCAAAAGCCGCATGAGGCTCTTTACGCCACGGCGACGCGTCGCACCGCCAAAGCAGCCTGCCGTTCTCCCGCTGAAATGAAATTGCAGCCTCGCTAACCAGAATAAGCACCGGTCTCCCGTCTCCCACCGACCGCACACCGGGATGCTGCCAAGGAGCGATCGATCAAACCACTTCATCTCCGGCACAAAATCCCCGTCTTATTTCGAGATCGCTGCACCGCGATGCAAAAGGTATAGTAATTGGCGTTGCGGGAGAGAAGACCGATGACGGCATCGCGGCGGCTCGTCGACAATCCGGCGGCGTTCGCATTAATAGTTTCCTACCCAATAAGGAAGGCATGTAATTGGTTGTTGCTAGGGGGAAACGGGAAACCGCCGGAATGCTGACTGAAGAGATGGGTTCATGAGGATCATCGCGAGACCTGTTTCTCGTAAACAGATGCATTTCATCATGGCACAGCTGATCTTTCCACAAGTATTCTTTTCCTGCGCCGCCAACGATGTCGCGAACGACGCGAGAAACAGCTGCAGGCGCAGCCCCTGAATTTCCCCCGCGTATTGGGCGGCGTTGAGCTACGCTGAAGGGGGCTTAGCGGTGCTGCAAAGGCGGCGCGATCACGGCAGCCGTTGGTGTTTGGCTTCAGGGATGCGAGCTGCAGGCCAAGCGCTCACGCGTGAATTGCATCTGGGCGCGGCGGCTTCCAAGAGAGCGGCGACCAAGGGCGAAGAGTTGGAAAAGGGGGCCATGCGAAGGCAATAATGGCTCGGGGCTCGTTAAGGAGCAGGGTTGCCATTGGTCCTGTAGGCGATTGGAGAGCATGAGCTTCATCCTCATTAGCCACCATGGGACGAGAGCCTTGCTGTTTTCGGGTAAGCAAGCAATTTTGCATTCCTGCCGTTGCTCTGGCTTCCTTCAGCCGGGCAGCCTTCTCGTAAAAGTCAGCTGCGCCCCGGCGCTTCTTCGTTTCTCTCTTAACCACCGTCTCTCCTTCCTCCTTCCTCCTACCATCCTCGCAGCTGTACAGCTCCCACACTCGTTGACCAATTCATATTCACATACCAATTGTATAACCTTGTAATACCTCTTAATCAACACCACCATCAACATGCGTTTCTTCGACGTCGTTCTATCGGGCGCTGCCCTGATCAGTGCCGCTATGGCTGTCCAGTTCACCTCTTTCCCGACCTCGATCGAGCCGGGCAAGACGTACACGCTCGAATGGACCCCGGCTGACGACACGCCCACTACCATCAAGCTGCGCCAGGGCGACCCCAACGACCTTGACACCATCGCTACTCTGACCGGTACGTTAACCACGCGCAATTGCGGCAAGCAAAAACGCGCCATAGCATATACTGACGCGACTCAACAGATTCCGCGACCGGCGGTTCCTATGAGTGGACTGTTGATGCCTCGCTCCCCAACGCCAATGACTACGCGCTCGAGATCGACCAGGAGGGCGCCGACCCCAACTACAGCGACCTGATCACGCTCACCGGCAGTTCTGCCGAGCCCAGCTCCTCCGGCTCTGCCTCGCCCTCTGCCACCGCCTCCGAGACTGCCTCTTCCACCGAGATAAGCACCACCGTCGAGACCACCACCACTCTTATCACGACCGCGACCTCTGCCTCTGCCTCCGTCTCGTCGACCATAGGCTCCAACAGCACCATTGCCAGCGCTACGCTCTCCAGCACCGGCTCGGGCTCGACCAGCGAACCCACTTCCTCCGGCGGCTCGCCGCCCCAGGAGACCAATGCCGCTGGCATGCTCGGCTCGAGCCCGCTGGCGCTCATCTTCGGCGCTGTCGCCGCCATGGCTTACCTGAACTAGATTTTCCTTTCTTAGCATCATTCATATCTTGTTTATGCTTTCTGATTCTACGATATCACATTCTTTGCGCAAAGCATTTGGATAATATATGTGTTGGGGGGGGGGAAAGCTAGTGTTCTAATGCATGAAGCCATGAGAGCGCGAGGCGTTGGTTGCGATTGGTGGTGGCATCGCTTCGTCTGGTCCGGCATACGAGACAGACGGGGCTTTGTACAGGCGAAGTTAGCAGACACGCGGGCGAGAGCCCAAAAATGAAAACGCATAACACTACCCACTCGGCTTGCGACTCCGCTCCCCTTTCATAATTTGCTCGTGCGTGTCTGAGTTACGTACCATATAGAATCCATGAGGATTCGCAGCAGTGGAACCACCTTCGTGATGCGTTTCACCACTCATTCAGCCTGATGGCTGTGGTGCGCCGCGAGAGTTCATCTTTACATCCGCCACCAGCCTGCAAGATCCCAAGAAACACTTTCTGTGCCACATAGATCGTTCGATCAAGCAGGTAGTACCGCAGTGCTGGGTATTGGGCGTTGTGGCACCATATGATGCCATGCCATCTATGGCAAACTTGGGCCTGTTGCCGCTGTGCCGATGCGAGGCGCACCCACAGCTCTATCAAGAGCGCTCTCGCTGAAGCTAAAGTGAGAGCCTGAGCCAGCGCAGTCCGTATAACCTTAACCAACAAGCTCTTCAAAACTGGGTCCGGTCTGCTGTGTCTGAAACGCACCGTCTGACATCCCATCCGTCTTTCTCCACCCCACTCCACTCCGTATGCGAACACCCGGCCCGTACGTCCATTCGCCACTTTGTCGGCGTGGGGCTGTATTGTGTTCTGTGGATAGGTAACACGAAGGCAGCAGGTGAGGTTGACGCGTCCAATATTTCGGTGGTTGACCGGTGTCATGCGGGCCTGATGCAGGGCAGTCTGGAGTGCATGGCGCTAGTGCAGGGTTGGATGGGCGTGGGGACGAGGAGTGGCGATGCGAGCTTGATCTGTGGTAGCTGTTGAGCTGCAACTTGGGAGGCAGGGTCGAAAGATGCAGAAATGCGAGCTCAGCTGCATGCAGTTGCCTCCCCAGGTTTTTCGAAGCGAGACCAGGTGCAGGAGCTGAAGTCGCACAGCTGAGAAGACTGACGAACAGTGGAGGCTTTGCTTGGTTTGGCTTGGTTTGGTTTGCTGGCAGTGCTGCAGCATCGCGTCGACGCCTGCAGCCAACCTCGTTGACAGCTGCGTTTCAAACCTTGTCTGTCGGTGTGGTAGCACATGTGTCACTGCCTCCACAGGCTGAGGCGCACCGCAAAACGAGCTGCAGAGTTGCAGTGTCTGGATGCCTGAGGCAACCAACCACCCACCACCGTTCCCGTGCCAGAATCGGAGAAATACGCGCTTGGAAACGCTCCACACTCCACAACCCCAATGCTTGCCTGCATAAGCTTTCTCATCGTCATTCCTCACCCCGTGCACTGTACCGCCCCAATTCAGGCCTCTTTCCCACCCATCAGCCTCCAGGGAGGCTCAGCCTTATAAACTCCGTCGGGTCCGCACTTGAACGTGGAGAGCCGAAGGTCACCACGTATGCTCCGACTGCACGTCCGCCAACCACGACTCCAGGAGCTTTTCTTGCGGCGAAGTGTCTGTATGCAAGGGCCCTTTAGCTGCAGAAACTGATGTCAGTTTGTCTTGCTGTGCGTGGCTGTTGTGGGGAAAACAGTTTAGTGGGCTTCGGACGTCCGTATGCGTGTGCCTGAGTGCATGGCGGAATTCTACATATAGAATTTAAGAAATCTCATCGTCAATCGGAGATCTTATTTCAAGAGGATCTTTCTTCTGGCTTTTTATCTTCTCCAAACGTCGGAATTGAATTCGTCGGCCGTATCCACGATTTCCTTCGTTCAACACCGAGAGGAACACAGCACGAGACGTGCGAACCTACAACCAAACTCTCTGCCCTCAAACTCGATCTACAACCTCTACTCTCAAATTCGATCTTCACCGTACCAACGACCCACAATGCGCAAACAATCCCTCCACCGCACCACCCTCCTCTCCCTGCTAGGCCTAAAATCCGCCTCCGTCTCCGCCCAAACCTCCACCTGGGGCACCCCCTTCAGCGTCGACGCGCCCTCCACCGAAGCCCTGCTCTCCACCAACCCGCCGCTCGGCAGCACCGTCGTCCCCGCAGAGCCCTCATCCCAACCAGTGCCATCTTCCCAAAACCCCCTGACGCCATCCACGCTCATCCCGACGCCCTCGCCCTCGCATATCAGCGTCGAATCAACCCCGCTTTCGGGAGAGAGCACCACGGTTTCCTTCACGGTGACGCTGCCAAGCCCGAGCGGGAGCGGGACGACGGTGTCGACGCCGATTTCGCAGAGCGTGACTGTGGTTTCGGAGAGTAGTTCGGGGAGTGGGACTGGCTCAGCGGCGGGGGCGGAGAGTACGGGGAGTGAGAGTACGGGAGGTGCTGCTGCTGCGCCGACGGGGTATGTGAGAATGGGGATTGCGGGGGCGTTGGCGGGGGCCGCGGGTGTGTTTGTGCTATGAGTCCGCGAGATTTAAGAGGCTCTCAGTGGGGATGGGGATGAAGAAGTAATCGATGAGGTGAAGTGAGTGACCACGAAACTGCCAGGGTTCGAGAAAGAAGCTGACGCAAACTAGAGCAACGGCAGGGCCGAATGTAATGGGCATGGAGTATGTTATGATGATAGGACATGGATAGGCAACGGATAGGAAACGGACACGAAATCAGCATCGGAAGGCGCTGGAAAGATAGCATTAGAAGACATAGAAAAATCAAATTCGCAATAATGGTATGAAGGGGTATGTCGCCCAGGACCACAGACACCAGGAAATGCTCGAGCGAAAGTACGCACCAAATCGATCTGAGCCTCAAAATCACCACCCATTCGCCCTTCAGTTCGAGGGCCAGTGTGGTCCTTCCAAGCCGCTCTCCAGACGCGTTGTGGGCGCCTACTTCCCATTCACACCCTCGCCCACCGCCTCCAATCTTCCTACCAACCTCTTGACTCCACTCCACTCCTCGCCCCTCGTCTCCATGCCACCTAAGTCGCCGCCCACCTCAAACACGGTAACCACGCCATCCATACCGCCAACTGCAACCCTTTTCCCTTCATTCCTCTCCCAAGCCAACTTATTTAGACTCCTGTTCATGTAGCCCAGACCACTCGGCATGCTTGCAAAAGCGCCCCTCTTACTATCACTAGGCGTGACTTTCTGCACAGGGACTTCAACATCGACGTTGATGTCCCAGACCTCGAGGCTACCTGCTCCGTCAACGAGTGCGAAGACGGAGGGCTTGACGGGCGACCAGCGGGCGTCATAGACGAGGTCTTCGCGGGCAATGTCCAAGATTGGGGTGACTTGCTGGGCGGCCCCAGGGGCGGAGGCGTTCGAAGGGCCTGTTGCAGCTGGCGGTCGTACTTTCCAGAGCTTGACGCTCCAGTCCACGGACGAGCTCAGGACGAGATCACCAAGATCGACTTGACCTTTTGCTGGGTGGAAGTCTAAGCTCATTACTGGCGCAGCGTGCCCTGCGTACTTGACGCGTCCGTCGACACCCGCCTTTGCACCAGCGCGGTCGTAGCGGTGGCAGGGATAGATTGACCCTTCTTCTGTGCCTGCGAGAAAGTACGTCGGGTCGGATTGCGGAAAGGCGATGCATGTCACTGCCATGTCATCCGTCTTCGCCGGCGGAGGTGAAGTCAGTTCGAGAAATTCCTGGGGTTGTGAGAGCATGTCGACTGTCCAGCCACACACCACACCGTCCGTCGATGCGGAGATGATATTGTTTGCGTTCTGCGTTCCGACAATATCCAGTGAGTATACCGGATGCGTATGGCCGGACCCCGTGAGCGGCGTCTTCTGCACGGGAGACGACTTTGCGCGCGTGTCCCAAAGAAGCACCTGCCCTGAGTATGCGCCGCCAATGATGAGGTTTGGATGGAAGGGAGAGAACTTCGCGGTGAGGATGTCGGACTGCGCGTGGAAGATGTATTCGGGGCGGTCGTGCATGTGGAGATTCCAGACTTGAATGAGACCGTCTGGATCGTGGGGAGCGGAGGGATTCTTAGTGTATGAAGCGAGGACGAGTTCTGGGAACTGTAGCCCGTCAGCGAATCCGAGGTTTTCGAAGCTCTTGACTGATTCATACCTTTGTAGAGAAGCCCAGATCCGAAATCATCCTCTTCTTGCTCCACCGCTCATCCCAGAACTGCGCGATCTCCTTTATCCGCCGTCCCCTCTTTGCTCCGCTTGATCCATAGCCCTCGTCTTCCTCGTCCACATCCAAGCCTCCGTGTGCGTAGTCGGCCAGGATATCGTAATCAAGCTGCTGGTCCAGCGCTCTCTCCAGCACCTTGGTGCTCCTCTCTACGAATTCAATGAAGTCGTCTGAGTTCTCCACTGCGGTCAACTCCTCATTGTTGAGCGTCTTGAACGGATAATTCTCCTTCGAGCCCGCCTGTATCTCTCCGGCCTCTGCCGCTTTCTGTGCCGCCCTAACCTCCTCCTCGATCTCCTTCTTCAACTGCGCACGAATCTCCTCATCCCTCTCTTTCTGCCTCCGGCTCAACCGCTTGCTCGCCCGCGGTGACCGCGTCGGACTCTCATCTCTCTCTGAGTCGCTTCCACCGGCTCCCCTTGACTTCGGCGGACTCCAGTCTATGCTCGCTTGTACGCCCTTGCTGTATGTGATGACTTCCTTCTCCTTCTTCGAGGCGTGCACTTCATTGCCATCGTATTCGAAGACCGTAGCTAGCGGGGCTATAGAAAGCGTCTGCATCTCTCTATCCACCATTCCCGACACGGGCACTTGATATGACGTAGAAGCCGGTGCCTCGCCATCGCTGCTAAGCTGGCTCGCGCTGATCACTGAATGTGGCCTCGTCGCTCGTCCGCCGGCGGGGGAGCCTGGTTGCGTAGAGTTGGGGCGGCTGCCCCCGACCCCGACTAGGTTGTATATGAGATCATCTAAGTCGCGTTTATCGTTATCTGTGCGCCGCGGCGTCGGTTGTAGGACCTGTAGTGGAGCTGTCAGTTGCGGTGCTTGTCTGTTTGGGAGCTTCCTGGAGATGCCGTACTTCTGATGGCGACGGGCTTCCTATCGACTGCCGGGCCTGGTTTTGTTCCTTCCGCAGCAGGCGCTGCCGCTTCAACTCTTCGAGCTTGGCCTTCTTTGCGAGGATTTCCTCGCGCCGCTGCTGCATTGTGGTGGACTCCATGTGGAGTGCGGAGGTAGCTGTCAACAGTCTCGGACTGCCTTCCTCAAGTCCAGGTCGTAAAGAGTATATGCGAAGCTATATCCGTCTAGATTCACTCTCTCGCCATAAACCCAATGAAGAAAATGAAGGTAAACAGACCAGTCTCCCTCTCATCGCTTCCCCTAAAACGCGCCAAGCAACCAGGGACTCCTCGGCCCAACTTCGGGAACAGCCTCCGCGAGCAAGATTTCCGTCGGGATGAACCGCGACCAGCAACCTCAACTTTCACAGCTACGCCCCAACCACCCCGACGCCGCGCGCCCGCACAACACCTCCAGACGCTCCATCGCGGTCTGCCGACTTCGAAGATCCGGATCCTCTGCCATTGGAACGCTAGGGACGAGAGCGCCGCTGTCGCAGCTCCCAGCAACGACGGTCACGATGTCTACTTCTGTGGGGGTCAATGTACGCCTACCCTATCCAAAGCGCTTCAATTGTCCTTTTGGAGCTATTTCGTACCATGCGAAGCTTCAGAGATGTGCGATGGAAGCTGACGAGATGAACAACAGGTCCTCCGATGGTCCGCCCTCGGTTTCGGCCTCTTCTACGGCCTCTCCCACCAAATGTCGATAAGGTCGCGCGAGCGACTACAGCAGAAACAGCAGGAATATGAGCACAAGGAGTCGCTGATCCGGCAGGCCAAGGCGGAGTGGGCAAAGATACATCCTTCAGAACAGCCGAAACCAGCGTCTGGTGGTACGTCAGACCAGCCCCCTTCCAACCTCCAATGTGGCAGATGGATGAGAGCGGAGGAAAATTGGGATATAAAGGACATCAGTTGACATTTTGTTACAGCGAAAGCAGACCCCAATGACCCCAACGCCGATCTGAACACGCTCCTCGGAATCACGGATGAGAAATGAGCTGCGAGATGCTTTCTTTTGTTTGGCATGTGTCTGGGTGAATATAGCGGCCTAGCAACGGGGAATCGCGAGGATGATGTAAACGCAGAGGGCCAGAGTGCGAGACGTCACCTCTTGTATTCTTGTACCTTATGTACAATATAGACTCTGGTGTGGTTCGAATAGTACATGCTTACTCGGAAGATCCAGTGGGTTTGATGTGAGTTGTATATTCTATACACGCGCTGCATCTCTCATCGCACATATGGTACACCCATTACCCTCCTCGATCCATCTCCAAATCCAAAGATCAGTGCTTGCCAAGTGGAGCCCATCAAACGCCCTGCCACCCCGTCTGAGAGAGGAAGTGGCAGAAGAGTAGAAATATGCGAAAGAAGGCCAAAGATGCAATATCCACAAGCGGCCTCCAAACGCCAGATAAGCCATGACCAAGCGGAGCAAGCTATTCACACAACTTTTAAACCTACAGTGGGATCCATACAAGCGGGCGATTCGGTTATAGCACCTCGCCTACAATCTTGGCTGCCTCCTTGTATGTCTTGAGCAGCTTCTCGCACTTCTCGCGCTCGGCCTTGATGGTGTCGTCTTCGTAGAGTAGCTCCTGGAACAAGTTTTCCTTGTAAAGCTCGCTGACCAACCGGTTCTGGACAACGTCCTTGGAGTGGTTGACGAGCAGATGCATGACGGCTTTGGGCACCTGGTCTGCAATGGTTTCGCGGACAATGTTGAAGTAGGACGAGATGAGACGACGGATGAGTTCCGTCTCTAGAGCTTCCCGTTCAGTCATAGCAGGCGCTGAGTCGGCCTCCGACGGCTGAGAATGGTTAGTGATATGGTTACCAGGTGGAGGTTTGGTTGGACTTACGAATCCGCCTTCGTACGAGTCTCTTATCGGGCTAGTCATGTCGTAGTCGTCAGGCACCATCTCCAAGACATGGGCGGGTTGCCGGGTGTCGCCTCTCCGGAAGCTCTGGCCGATGCTGGGCTCAATGTTCTGGCTGACATGTCTGCTACCGGGTCGATTCTCCAAAGAGGTTTGTGCCACCGAAGCGCTTGATGGCAGGCCGCCATCCTTGCCGAAAAAATAGTTTAGGAAGCTGTCACGAGCGGATCCGGCTCCGCCAAGTGGCGGGGGTGATCGTGCTCGGCTGCCATTGAAGGCACCTGAAAGACTGTGAGATCCATTCATCAAGCGACCGACTGCTGGCGACATACTGCGGCTGGCCTGAGGATGGTGTTTTCGGATCGGGAGCGTCTTCTCTGTCGGAGCGTCGGCCTCCTCTTCGTTCTCAGGCACCTCAGTGCCATTCACGCCATTCAGTTCCTTTAGCCTCCGCCTCTCACGCTTACGCTTCTCAGCTTCAAGGGCAATCTTCTTCTCCCTCTGCTCCTTGTCGTTAATGACCGAGGACATAGCAGCAGCCGCGCCAAGGAAGTTCGGGTGATTCGTGTTAATGTATGCCCGCTGAATGTCGATGAGTGACGCTACATAAGTTGCGCAAGGACCGAGTCGTTCTCGGAGGAGGTCGGAAACGACTTCAATCAGCTTGCCTTGGAGCCGGGGATACCTGCTTAGCTCGGTAGATCCGCAGGTGTGACATATCTTGATGAGCTCCTCATACACTAGCTCGACGCAGCGCTGGCTCGGGATCTCCAGAAGCTTGATCTGAGGTTTCACGAGGAGGTCGAATGCGAGCTCTGGAACAAAAAGGCTAGGGCGGGGACCAGTGGAGTTACGGATCGCTGTCCGGATATCGAGGACAGAGAGATTCTGTGTAGGATCCACCTGCTCAAGCGAGTTGCCAAAGACCGAGTTGAAGATGTAGTAAATCCTAGCACCACCACACAGCTCCTTTGTTGAGATTTCCGCAGAAGTACCATCGATGGAGGCGATGAAGGAGGAGGCGAAGCGGGTCATGAGCTGCAAAATTAACGAGCCTCTGTGTTCCTTCCCAGTAAATGCGGCATCTCCATAGCTTGCGAGCTCTTGCTGAGTTTGTCCCATTAGGGTGTTTAACCGGGCTTTAATATCGGGTAACCGGTCTCGAATGTGCGCCATGAGCGTCTGGTTGAGGCTCTTGGCGAGGTATTGTGTACCACAGCGGTTGGCCATATTCCTGTATGCGGGATGATGCCTGAAAAAGTCACGCTCAGCTTGCAGAGCATCCGCCAACGACTTGCCGCTCTGGATATCCTGTTGCGAGCGGTTGACGATGCCTATGAAACCAAGCTTGAGCGGATACACGCGCCCAGAGAGGATATCCAGGGCATTTGTTCCGTGATCCATCAGGTCCAACTTCGTGAGGACGCCGATGGTCCGCTTGCCCATGGGATCTACATGTCTAGCGAGCTTGAGCGCTTCCGAGTTGACGAGGTCGACGTTCGCGGGGGAGACGGCGAGGATGACACTGTTCGGCTTCGCAATGTATTCGGTGATCAGGTTCCGGGTCTGTTTCTCGATATCCGTGGGCTGGTCGCCGATGGGTACCTGCAGCTGTTAGCTTCTATCTGGCTTTTGAGCTTCCCCTCACCAACCTTTGTCAGCCCGGGCAAGTCAACCAGCGTCAAGCTGAGGACGTGCGGAGAGTAGATCTTGAGGTTGATGGGCTGCCTGTTGATGCCCTTGTTGTTTCCTGCGATCCGCGCTGTCTCTGATTCGATTTCACGCTTAACCTCGGCGAAGTCATAGATCCTCCGTCCCGGAATGTGGAGGAATTCAGCCCATTCGTGCTGTCCTGCTACGCTTGCCGGCGTGTGTGGGACGTGTATCTCGTCGAAATCGGGCCTGTCTTCACGGTCGCTCGGAAGGTTGATGAGCTGCAGAATCAGTGGCCGCCGGGTGACGATGCCGCTTCCTCGGGGGAGGAAATCTCTGCCGACGATGTTCTCGAGGACGGACGACTTGCCAGACGATTGTGATCCTACGACCACCTACTAGAATTAGTATCAAATTTCAACAGATGTGGGCGTCGCGCGGAAGTCTGCTCTACTGCGCGGTGTGCGCCAGAAGGGGCGGGGCAGACGTACAATCTGGGGCAAATCCAAGGAGTCATTTCCGATGGTGTTGAATACCAGATCCTGCAGCCGGTTGACGATGCTGAGCAGCTCTTCACCCAGCGAAGCCATGACGCTGGCCGATGTGTGTGGTGCGGTGCGCCTGCCCTGCCTGGCTTGTCCTCAAACAGATAAACAAGGGTTGTTTTGGCGACGTTCGAGTCTCTAGCGGGAGATGACGATGGCGCGGTGGTTTCGAGGATGAATAGATGGCCCGGGAGGAATAGGGGCCCCTGACTTTGTTTCGTTGGAACAAGGTCGCGAAGTTGATGCTTCGTCGTCATGGCGAACTGAGCAGGTTTCCGCGCTAGTAGAGTCGTCACGTGCAAGCAGCCCTCCCGACCTGGGACACACTCGCCAAACTCCTTTTAATCTCTCGTTTCAACACCGCATGCCTCACGCATAAAGGAGTCGCCAGCTACTTTCCTGAAGCAGTGCATCCTCCCCTAGCCGCGAACACGCTCGTGGTCGCGTCGTCTATGTGGACCGCTGTTTTTGCGACAGCGCAGAGTGACGGCAGCTCATCCTTGTTTCGTCATCGGAACGCTGTTGACAGCCTTGCGGGTGCACCTGACCGCGCGGTGTCCACGGGCTTGACTCCCCTCCCGCTTCAGTATCCCAAAGCCGATTCAGCTGCCCCAAATGGGGACATTGAGCCGTCCGATGCGTTCACGTCGGGCATCGACTAGCTTGCGCAGTTAGGAAACTGCTTTATCTTGCCTCTCGGCGTAGCGCAGGCGAAGGCAACTATCATGGCATGGCATCCGTCCCAGAGGGTCCCATGATCAAGCTTCTACAGTCTCCGACGCAAGCCTATCCGGGTGATAAGGCCGTTATTAGGCCGGCCTGCCAACAAACAGATACAGCGCGGTTGCAGAGCAATACGAAGGACAGGTAGGTTCTCATTTCTCGTCTACAACCTCGCTGTCGAGAGCCCTACACTATAGGCTAGTCTTCTTTGTCTGCGCGAAATCACCACGACAGGAATAGATGGCTATTGAAGCTGCCGAAGTCTACACCGAAGAAGAATAGGACAAAACCACCATCGGGAACATCCTGTACAGAGCGCAGATACCGTTTGGTGGTGGAGACGACCAATGGCTTTATCTCCCAGCCACCAAAAAGTTCGATCTCTCCAGAGGATCCGCACGGAGGATGGTCATCGAGTGCGACGAGCAAATCCGCAACCACACTGGATTCATAATCAATCCCGAAACTTCCGTGTTGGTCATTGTCGACATGCAGAACTACTTCCTCCATCCAATCTACCGTGACCATGCGGCAGGCCTGGCAGCAGTTGATCCCATCTTGAAGGTTGTTTGCCGGTGCCGAAAAGAGAGTATCCAGATCGCATGGCTCAGCTGGGGAATCACGGATCACCACTTGCAAAGTCATGGCTCCAGCCGTGCAAAGAGGATTCAACAAGCTGCTTGGGATGGCACGTCGGATTGGGCGCCCGGCTTCCCGAGAGCCAAGGGGGATGCCTCTTCAAGCGCACCTGGAACGCGGAGCTGTACGAACCGCTGAAGGCTGCCGCTCAACTAGGTGACCTCTTCTTCGACAAGACCCGCATGAGTGGACTGTGGTCTACTGCCGAGCCGCTCCACGAATACCTGCGGACGACACTCAAGAAGACCTTACTATTTGCCGGAGTCAACACTGACCAATGTGTTTTTGGGACTATATCGGACGCATACTCCTGGGGATGGGATTGCGTCATGCTCAGCGACTGCACTGGGACGATGACAGACCTGAACGCCCAGGCGCTCTCCGAATACAACGTAGCGACAAACATGGGCTTTGTCGCGACTAGCAACGACTTTTCTAGCGCTGCGCTGGCGTGAGCGCGCAGTCCCGACACCAGAACCCCAGCAGGATAATACTCAAGCTACCGCATCTGGAACAATACGGCCCTACTTCACCTTATCGTGCTAGGCATCATCCTTTGGGGGCCGAAACGTTCCAAGCTGGTGTTCATCATCATTCGCTTGGAGTCTTCTTTATGGTTGTTTTCTGCTATCACTCTTGCGAATACCCTTCTAGACCGTCATCATCATGTTGTATCTCACTCCTTTGTAACGATGGAGTGTTGTTCCTTTCGTAGCCGTTGCTGTCCAATAAGATCTTATTTCCCAAACCGGTTGGTTGATCTGCGAAGTGAGGCACGAATGACGACAACGCGCGGGGAGAGCTCCATCACGAAACGAGCCTCCTCACGCGACATCATCTCTTCTCTACATTCTACTCCGGGGCATGCTCAATTGAGCCCTTAAATTGAGCAGTAGCTTTACTTGGTTCAACTCTTGACTTTTTATTAAGTTGGGGAGTAAAATCCGCAAACCTACAGCAGCAATGCTTCTTCAAATCTCCGCCGCCGTGGCTAGCCTGCAGCTACTCCAGCTCTTCAGCACAGCGATTGCTCTCCCAACAGAGCAGCAGCCTCTAAAGCCCACCTTATCGAAGAATGTGCAGGCTGTTCGGGCTGAGTGAGCAAGCAATCCCTCAAATACATTCAGTTCACGCTAACTACAACAGACTCAAGAAAGCAGAAATCATTCCCACAGGTACATCACTTCTCCTCTCACATCAGACTCCAATCTCCAGGGCTAACATGACGGCAGTCGTCGATGACTTCCTTCCCTCCCTGACTCTATCCGTGGACTGGTCCAAAAAGAGCGCCGACCTTGGAAACACCGTCAAACCGAAGCACGTCCAAAACCAACCCTCCATCACCCTCCATGACGATACCAGCCCCGAAACCTTGGCATCCACAAACATGACCTACGTTATCACTCTCACCGACCCCGACGCGCCCTCCCGCGACAACCCCGAATGGTCAGAAATGTGCCATTGGATCGCCGCAAACGTGTCGGTCTCCCAGAAGACCGTCTCCATCCTTCCTGTCCCCTTTTTCGAAACCGCAGAATACGAGAGGAGCAGCAGCCCAGATGATGTTGTTGAATACAAGCCACCGGGACCGCCGCCAAAGACGGGGAAGCACCGGTATGTCTTCTTAGTATTTGCGCCGAAAAATGGGACAACGGAGCCCTTGTATTTGAGCAAGCCGAAGGATAGGCAACATTGGGGTACTGGTGAGGAGGGAGGTGGTGTGCGGGACTGGGCGAAGGAAAACGAGCTGGTGCCTGTGGCGGCGAACTTCATTTATTCGCAGAACAAGAAGCAGTGAGCTCACGTCGAGGAAGGAAATATCTGGGAATCTAAAGTGACTCTGGCCATTTTGGAGTAAGAAAGAAAGTTTGGTGAATAGCAGCTATGCGCTATTCATTCGTTGGGTTTCTGTGCTCAAGGAAGCGACTCAATTCATGTTCCACTTTCAGAACAATGCTTGATCTGGATGATTTGCAAGTTTCTTAACAAGAATAGCAAGGGGAGGTCGAAGCTCGCCGGTCTGGACCGGATTGACTTCCCTACGACTGGCGTGGAACAGACATTAGAAGCACACCGCGGAATTGCGGCCGGTCTCAGGTACTGTGCCCTAACACTCAGCTCCTTGCGTTGGACCTCTGGGATCTCCGTACTGAATGAGGTTAGCGCCCGTCTGCAGTGCCCGAATACGTCGGGTGCTTCTAGATGTCGAACCCGTCCTAGGAGAAGATCGAGCGCATCGTTAATCGAGGTCTAGAAACGGGCCCAGATCCGACATGCAGTATACCTGTGTAGGGATGGGAATGTGGTATCCTTCCACGTGTTCCCTCTGTCCTACTTCTGAACTCCTATATTGGCCAAGCATTGCAATGCTGACTGCAGGCGAATACCTAAGACTTTCGAAGGCGCCAAGATTCTTGAACCTCTTACGTTAATATCGACCTACAGTCATTTCCAATTCTACCTTCCCAAATCAGCTAAACCCTCTTCCATCTTCTTTCTTCAACAATCAGTTCGACCTTGCACGGCACTGCACCGGCTTGTCACTCGAAAATTATCGTCTTGGCAAACGATACGGACAACTGCGCCTCAACGAGCATGCGGTGCAATCGCAAAATGCCCCTTCCCCGCTTAATCGAAGGCTTGGATTGCTCCGCCAAGTAGTCCCACTTGATCAGCCGAAGTATTTGAAGAAGGTGGAAAATACTGTGCCAGGATCACGAGCCTCAGCCCGAGCCTTCTCCTAGATCGGTGCTCTTGGAGCCGCCTTAGGAAACAGTCCACCTGCCCGATGAAGTTATCTTGATTTACAATGCCCCCCTTTCCCTGGTCGTCGGATGTCTAGATGGCGATTGCCGGGTCTATTGGTAAGACGCAATATGGATGTTCCACGGGCTTGGGCTCAGATTCAAAAGCCAGGCTGCCCCCATGAACTGGCTTTCTCGTGCGCGAGCAGATTGCATTATCAATCCCTGTCAAGATGAGGTATTCTACGGCACTTGTTGGCCTTATGGCCATAGTTTACGCAAAGGAGATGCCCAAGGACCCGGTTCGCGCTGCCGAACTCTATGACTCTGGCGTGATCCACCAAAGGATCATGGATGCTAAAGCGGTGCAGCTGCAGCAGGAGCAGGAGATGGGTGTATTAAACTCGGCCGAAGGTCCATACTACCAAGAGCTACACTTTGCCCAGTGCAAGGATGGCAAGGTGATCCCATTCCGGGGTCAAAATGACCACTTCTACCGATGCAACAATGCAAGTATTTCCCGTGCTTATCGTCCGCTCATAGTAACTATACTCATTAGGTCGTATAGGTAAATTTGCATCACTTCCTCTCGCATACCGATCTCGGAAGCTCTGTCGGTCTCGGATCCAGCTCCTGGGGGTGGGTAAGCGATGATGGGCGTGAGTTCGCCGTCATAGCGCAAGGAGATGGTGCAGCTTTCGCGGAGGTAAACTGCCCACGTTAATAAACCTGTATATCGTACTAATTAACTCGCCAGATCACCAACGCCGGGAAGCTCCGGTATCTTGGACGTCTACCCCAAACGCTGGGTGTTGCGCCAAGCCGATGGAGAGAAATCCGGACTTTCAAACACTACATCATTGTAGGAAGCGAAGAGCCGGGCCACGGTATCCAAATCTTTGATCTGAAAAAGGTAGCCTCTCTCCATTCTCACCTGCAAAAGTGGCGATACACTCAGCAGATGTCCCGCAACAAAGGTTGGGGAAGTTAACTATAGCATGTCTTAGGACTTGAAGGTTCCCAGGAGGAGCTTTCCGTAGGTAAAAGCTTAGCATGCTGGAATTGGACCTACGTACCCACCAGACGCTTTGGCTGACCATTTTGCGATCAGCTTTTGGATATCGACTACCGCAACGGACCCGTTACTTTCGACCCCGCCACAGACCTCACGGCTCACTGGAACAAGCTGCCGCTCGGTCGTTCTCACAACGTCCTCGCTAACGATGAAACGGACTTTGCCTACGTCGTTGGCGCTCAACCCCGCAATGATACTTGCAGAAGCGGTCTCATCTTCCTGGACCTAAGTGATCCTTCAAACCCTAAGAACCCTGGGTGGTGAGCTCCCTGGTTCTGGAAGTATGGACTATACAATGGCTAACTCGGCTGTAGTGCTTCGCAAGACGGATACGTCCACGATGCTCAGTGCCTCATTTACCGAGTTAGTGTCCCGTTTGCATCCGCGTACTCAAAGCTGACGTTTTTCAGGGTCCAGATACAGAGTATCTCGACCGTGAGATCTGCTACGGCTACAACGAGGACTCGCTGACCATTTGTAAGTCCTTATTACCCTTTCAGAGCAGCAACCACTGATCACCACTAGACGATGTGACCGACAAGAAGTGGCCCGAGCTGATCTCCGTCACTTCGTACGAAGGCGCCACTTATACGCACCAAGGCTGGGTCCTAGATCCCAGCAACCAGGAGTTCCTCATAATGGACGACGAGCTCGACGAGCGCGAAGGCCGAGGACCGGCCGCCAACGGACGCCCCGTCACCTTCATCTGGGATATCCGAAACCTAGAGCACCCAAAGCAAACAGGCTACTATCAAGGGCCCCGCGTTACTATCGACCACAACCAGTACATCATTGGCAACTACTCATACCAAAGCAACTATGGCGCTGGTATTAGCGTGCTTGACATCTCCTCCATCCCGTCTGATCCGACGGGTCGAGGCGTGCACGAAGTCGCGTGGTTTGATGTGTATCCTGAAGACGATAATCAGAGAGGTGGAGGGACATTGGAGTATGTGGGGACTTGGAGTTCCTATGCGAATTATCCAAGTGGCTATATTCTAATCAATACCATCGAGCGCGGTGCTTGGGTAGTGAAGATCCAGAATCCTCTTCAGTAGAACGACTACTCCGTAGATAGCGAAGGATAGCTTGCTGGATCAGTCATTAGGGTATCGATGTGTAATTACTCAGCGGGCACGGGACATGTCTTGAGAACTCATGCTCGTGCTATCAAATACAGATACTTTTCGAAAGTCCGCGAGATGTGATTGGCTGTGAGCGGAAATACAATCAGTTCCTCATGATGATTGGTCTAACGGGAGCGGACTGCTGGGCACTTTTCCCTGGCCCGTGCTCGACTCCACTTCGTCACACAAGCTCCTGAGCATACTACCTCCTATTCTTCGCTTCTCTTGTCTGTGTCATTTGCATTCAGAGTCACCCTATGCACCTCGGTTGACGCGCGTCTCTCTCATTCCTGAATGTTTACATTCCGTAATGCCAATTGCCTTCCTGCACGTCGTCAAAGCCCTCCCCTCGCCTGCCTCAGGAGCAGCCAGTCGCCAGCAGCGTCGTGCAAACAAAAGTCCTCCGGCGAATGACATGGATCGCGCATTTCTATGAAGGAGTGCCGTCGAAGTGCGCCTCGTACAGCTCTGAGGCTTCTTAGCACTTGGCGGGGGCCTGGATGAGGAACATTAGGCCTCCTTGTTTCAGGAATCCCCGGGTTCGGTTGCCGATCCCAGCCTTTTAGACCTTGCACCTGAGGCTGAGAATGGATGTGGCCGAGGCCGCCTCGAATTCCTGTTCGCTGCGGAAAGATTTTGAGCTTGGATGCTACCCCTTGTCCGTCGGTTACAGCCGTCCACGATGTGCGCCCGGGTCTTGGCTGTCTGGACGGGCGCCGCAAAACACTAGCGCCAGCCGTGCCGCGGCCATCATGAACGTCGTTTCCAAGCTTTCCAGGCGCTGTTGGCTTTCTCTCTGACATTCTTGACATGAGGTCTTCGCCTATGGCTCCACCGCACGTGGCTCTGGCCACTATGAGCCCGCCGCCTAGCGCTCGGCAGCCTTAGGCGTACGTGGACATGCCCGTCTTCGGAAAGGCTGTCACAAGGACGAAGAACTCGATCACCGTCGTGGTAGGCCCTGCAATGGCTGATTCTAGCCACTGGGCAAGACGTCGGACGACTAGTCGGGCCAAGTGGAACGAATAGGCCAGAGCTCAGGTGAGCGGACCGTGGAGAGTAAAATAAGAGCCTCCTCTAGCCTCAATCTCCTCCGGTACATGCAGGTTGTCTACATTCTCTAATACCTTCTCTCGTTGAACGTTCATTCTTTAAGGCCCGGTGCCGTACTCATAAGTTCTAATCCGGCGCCGGTCGCGAACCCTTCCATTCTTTTATTGATAACAGACCAGCAATAATCGCCATGTCGGTACGAGCTTGTCCTGTGAGCGGACGTAGTGGCTCGGCCTCTGGAGGAGCCTGTCCAGCAGGTCGTGTTGGACCGCGTGGTTGTGCCTTTGCTGCTTTTCAGCCGAATCTGAGAGCGCCATCAGTTTACTCAGATGTGAGTTGACATGTGCCATTTACTTCCGCTCTCTAACATGCTCAAGGGTTCCGATGACACTACCGTCCTCCATGAGAAAGAGCGCAAAGCCCTGAACGAAATGCTGATGCCCGAAGCACCAGCGCGCGAAGTCACGAAAGGTCTAAAGAACGCAGACAACCTTCAACCAGAGGACGATGACTTGCTCGCCTTTGCCCTTGGGGCACCAGCACGGCGGGTCTTGATGCGAGCAGAAGAGATTGGCCCGCAGACTGGTTGGAAGGACGGCTACCTCTCCTCAGGATTCGGCTTCCTCCCACCGGACCCATCCGATGCGCCTGTCGCACTTCGAGCATCTCCCGGCCGAGTGTGGTCCGACCTATGCGAACGTATGCCTGGTGTTGTGGCACGAGGTAACATGCGAAACTCGATCCTCGCCCTCCCACTAGTATACGGGACACCAGACGTCATCCCCGACCGAGCTTTGTGGGCGGCTACAGTATGCCTGGGCATTCTGGCCAGCGTCTACCGGTACGAGGAGATGAACGATGGTAACGAAGGTGTCAACGTTGTTGCACCACAGGGCGCGTTCAAGAATATCCACGGTGACGACGATGAGGAGGAGGAGACAAAAGGTATACCAAGGAACATCGCCATCCCGCTGAGGCAAGTGTGCACAAGGATGGGTCGGGCTTTACCACACCTGACACAATTCGATGTATCGATCTACAACTACAAGCTGCGAGATCCAACGAGCGTTCAACCCTACGTTGCTCGCACCGAGAACATGGATCTACGGTGGCCGGCAAGTGACCCGGTCTAATTCTACTGAGGACTACTAACATACTCAGGTGTTCAATGACCGTGGGGAAGCCATGTTCTTACTATGTATGGCAGAAGTTCACGGCTGCTTTCAGACGGGCATCGAGACTGTTACTCGCTGCCAGGAGGCAGTCATGAACCGCGACACAGAAACGCTTCTCCGAGAGATGGTCAAGCTCAAGGAACTTGTTGACCAGCTGGCCTACGTTTTTCATAAAATCAGCGTCAATCCGAACGCTGGTGAGCAATTCGCCAACCCCGTCGAATGGGGACAACGATACGCAAAGTTCAGCGCACCTCTCTCGAAACGCGTACCGGCGCTTTCTGGCCTCGCCCTTCCGCTGTTCCTACTCATGGACGCGTTCATCGGTCGCACCAAGTATACGTCCTTTCTTGGTGTCGAGGCAATCCACCTCCGCCGATGGCTGCCGCTGAACATCCGAGCATTTATAGCTGCGATCGAGAACCATTACCGAGTGCCAGAGTTCGTAAAGGCTAGCGGCGACCCGAGGCTTGAAGGAGTACTAGAGGGCATTATCGAGTCGTATGCCGGCGAGCGAGGGTTCATGGGCACTCACCGTTATAAAGTCTTCGGCTTTTTAGAAATAGTCGGAAAGACCGGTCGGACGGAGACGAACGGGAACGCAGGTGCAGGGGACTCTGACGGGAGGGCTTGGGAGGAAGTGCATCGGACGCTATCCGACTCGATGAAAGAGCGACTGGATCCTTATCGCGGCGAAGTGAAGGTCCAACCTCATCAGATGCGCGGAAGTTTTGAAGAATGCCGTTTCCAGGCCCGCATCCTCGACCGGCAGATCATTGATCACGACCCCAATAGGTCTACCGGAATGGTGTCCTTCGACCTGCATAACACAGGGATCACCTTTCAGCCAGGTACGCCTACTCCATGTTTCTCTCATCAATACGTGCAAAGTCCGTGGAATGAAAGCTAACGTCTAACTAGGCGATCGCTTGGCTGTAATGCCAGTCAACCCGTCTTACGAGACGGCCAAGGTCGCAGCGGCTTTGGGACTTGAGGAGATGTGGGATGTCATTGTCCCGGTCGAGCAAGGCTCTGAATGGGCCCGCTTTTCCAAGCACATTGAGATTGTATCCAAAGTCCATAGCGGCGGCTTAACAGTGAGAGACATCCTGAAGAGAGGTCACCTGGCGCCTCTGACGAAGGAGCTCGTACTCCAAGTAGGAATCCTCTACCCGCTTGTCCACTTCGTGCTAAATCGTCACAGATCCATCAAATGCTCCGGGCCTCCTGTCAAACCACGCTCAAAATCCTCGCTTCGAACGAATGGCCAGTGAAGGGAAGCGTAGGTGATCTTCTCCAGACCGCCATTGCGGAGGTACCGCAAGACATTTGGGACCGCGCTTTCGATCTCTATAACCTCGCCTGGCTGCCGAAACTCATCTCGCTTGAGGTACCTCGGACGTACTCCATCTCCAACTCTTCGAGCGAACTCCTCCCGAGCATGATCGATCTCACTGTATCTCGGACCGAAACCCCACGCGATCCAATCTTCCACGGCGTGCAACCGGCCTTGCCATTGTACGGCGTGTCCAGCGGTTTTCTCAACCCATCGCCTGGGCTGATGGAGTACCCTTGCGACGCTGCAGATGATCAGGCCGTGTTGATTGGTGTGTCCAGACCGATCCAATTCCAGCTGCCTCCTTCGACAACCGTACCCGTCGCAATGTTTGCAGGTGGCTCTGGTATCGCGCCCTTCCGCGGGTTCTGGCAGAAGCGCGTCCAGAGTGGAATCGGCAGGAACATTCTCTTCCTTGGCGTTCAGTCCCGCGAGAAGTTCGTTCACGAGGCAGAACTTCGAGGTCTTGTACAGGAAGGATCCTTGGAGCTTCACACCGCGTTTTCGCGGGACCGCAGAGGCTTGGTCTACGATCATGCGATGAGGGAGCTGGTCGAGCAGGACATGGAACCCCGGTACATCGATGCGACGATCGTCGACCAGGGCCGTCTCGTGTCCGAGCTTGTCATGTCGAAGACCCAAGGCGGGCTCGGCGGGTATCTCTACATCTGCGGTTCGGTATCTGTGTATGAAACTGTCATGTCCGGCATCAAACAGGCGATCTATAAGTATCAGGCATCTACGCAATCGACAGCCGACTCCCTTCTCGCTACGGCTTTTGCGGAACGGCGCTTCATGCTAGGTAAGTACTTCCTTGATCCAGCAGACTTAGTTCTAATGATTTGTTTAGACATCTTTATGACGCCTCGGGCCATCTCCAGCTCTACGCCTACGATCCCTATGTCTAAGCTTGCTGCTCATACCGGCCACCGGAAGGGCTCAAGGATGTGGATTGGGGTTCACGGCGGCGTTTACGATGTTACCGACTTCCTCCCAATGCATCCAGGTGGAACGCTCATCGTTGCGGCCAGTGCCGGTTTCGATGCGACAAAGACCTTCCATGAACTCGCTCACGACGTCAGTATGCCCCGCTTCACGCTCAACGTCTTATTAACCATCGCAGACGAACCCCGAAGTTTCATCGCTTCTCTCAAAGTACTTCATCGGTCATCTCTCCATGAAGCCCGACTTCCGCTCCTCCGAGATCAGCCGTCTTTACGACATGTGGTACCAATATCTCCGAACCAGTGTCGAGAGCCTCACCACTCTCTACTTCGAAGCGAATAACATCCTAGAAGATTCAAAGATCTGGTTTTCTGGTGGTCTGTTCAACATTGGCGGAGTGCGGAAGTTCTATCAGTTTCAGAGCAGGCTGATGCAGGGTGGCTTCTCCACTTTATTTGGGGTCAGTGGTCCGTCTTAGACTACCCTACTCTCATCACTAACTCTTTCGCAGGCCAAGCTCCAGGAGATCTATCTCAAGCTGTCGTTCACCATGGCCAACGCCGTAGCGCCGAATGTCCGCTTACCAGATATTATCGGCACTATCACCCGCGCACACTCGTCTCCTGATGCCACGAGAGCGATGCAGGAGGTCTCCCACATCGGCCAGTTTGTTTCCAACAACAGCAAATCGGCCCGTTTCCACGAGAATGGCATCCTACGGTACGCTCAGACGGTCACCGAGCTGGATGTGTCCTTCCTCGAGCAGATCCGGGATGAGGCCGGTCAAGGCATGGACGCTTTTGACATGATCGCATCCATGGACGAGCCCGCGTCTTCAAAGCAGGTGAGCATAGGGCCTGTCCGATCTAACAGAATCTGGGCTGATGCATCTTGTCAGGTCAAGCTCGCTTCCTACCTTCTGACCGTTCTTGAGAGGATCGGGGCTCGTCTTGAAGCCTACTACGCCGCCCTCTCTCAAGAGTCGATCTACCGTCCGGAAATCGAGAACAACCCCGCGCGCACGCGCTGGAACAACGTTCGCCGCAAGATCGCCGATGGTTCATTCTTCGTGCTCGCGAAACCTCCTTCCATGTCTGCCAGTGACGGCCTGTCACCAGGTCTCCGATCTAGGCCCGGCCCTAACGGCGTCGAAGTCGATTTTGCCCAGATCTTCGCCAGTGCACAGCAGACGCTTCAGCTCAGCCCGCAGAGCATGTCGGTGTACCAAGATCCTGTGCCTCAACAGCCTCGGCGCCTCGCCGATATGCATACAGCTCGCGCAGCTAACAACACTCAAGCTCCAAGTACCTTCGACATGCAACAGCAGGGCACTGCGCTGAGACGCATGTCAACCTTTATCAACGACAACATGTCGACCATCCGTCGCCTGAGCCGCTTACCCGCCGAGTACGACTTCGCGAGCTTGATGGCAACGTACGGGAAGCACCCACAACAAGCACCGTCTGCTGTCTCGCGCAGTCACACACAAACACCCAGTGTCGTCTCGAACCGCGCTACCCAGAGCCTTCGCGTCCGAGGCAACACGGGCACTGGCTCCACGTCTCCTCTCCCTGCTCCTGCACCCTTGCGCGTCCGGACCCGCACTCCCTCACTCGAGAAGAGCTTCCAACTCAATCACCGTCAGCCCTCGGCTCCGCCCACGAAAGACCTCCCGCAGCTTCCACAGATGCCGCCTGCTCCCTCGTCCACATCCCCGCCCGTGAGTGCCTCCAATGCCATGAACGCAGCGATGGCACATCTCAACCGCCGTCAGCCGCCACGCAGCAGCACGCCTCTTCCCGCTTCACCACGCGCCTCGCTAGCCCTAAGCTCCATATCGGCTAGCTCGCGCAGGAAGATGAGTGGAGATGAGCCTCCGCCGCCGGTGCCGGGGATGCCCGTTGTGCCTCCTGGGCTGAGGGCATTGAAGCTTGCCGCCAGTGTGAATGGAGATGAGATGCGCTTCCAGCAGGTGCAGGCTAGGGTGTAATAAAGCTCGCACGTGATGCAATGAGTGCTGGCACTGTTTCTTTTCTTCTTTTATCGTACATAGCAAGAGATATCCAGATGCGCATTCTTTGTCCCTTTCGTATTTTTAGTGTGGATAGACATTTCCAACCAAAAGCATACAAGTTTTGTTGAAAATCGGTCGTTTTCCTGAATGTGTGGAATTAGTATGACGTGATTGGTAGTCATAAAGCTGGACATGCTTGAATACCACGAACTCATCTTCCTTCACCAAATTCTTGACTTAACCCCCCCCCCCTGCCCCCGAGTGATCTTTTGTATTGAGTCGTCTCAATGCAGATCAAGGGTTGCTTTCCTGACGTTGCAGAAGACGCTCAGCAAGATGGTAACTGGGGCGGTGGCTCTGCCTACGACCAGTGGGTAGCCATGCGTTTGGCCATGTGGTGCATGCCGAGGCTTCGTACCCAGGATCTGGCGTAGTACTCCACTGAGGGTGGGTTAACTTACAGTGAGTTAGGTCGTATGCGGCGTTGGGCACGTCGGAGGCTGCCACCGCTGCATTGCGAGAAGGATTTTGGTACCGCATTGCGGGCGAATGCGTGGTGTGTAGGTGGAAAGGACGTTTTGACTCTGTGGTGTTGTGGGAAAGTTCAAATGACCTGCTCGCCAGCACCGGTCACATGAGTCAAGATCCACAGGCAACTGCGCAACAGGCGCGGCTCCCTTTAACGGGCAGGTGGCAAAATTAGCTGCACAATGCATACAGCCCATCCGTCGCAAGCCTCACCAACAAACCGCTTTTTCGTCGTCGTTTCCGCCGACCAGATCAGATTCAAGAGCTTGAAGGCTTTCACACCCCCACAGAGAAGCGGCTGCACCACGCCCTGCCCTGGACAGCAGGCTGAGAGCCTCCGCAGAGCCACCGGGGGCTTTGGAGGTGCTTCACAGGAGAGTCTGAGCCTAAGTCTCTCTCAAGGATATACGTCTGGTACATTTTCTTCGTCCCTTCCTTGCTCATCTAGGCTGACCATCCGGGCCAACCCGACAGAAGACGTCACGGAGCCTCTGAAAGACCCCCTCGAACTCCGCCGAGCTTCTTACCGGGTCGCCTCCTTGGAGGCACGAGCCGCACGACTAGATGCTGAAGCATCCCCCCGCACTGAAGTGCTCCAACTGTGGGCTGAGGCAGCGACAGTTCGGGAACAGGTGGCAAAGTCACAGCTGGAGGCGGTCATTGGGGATGTTATGGGAGGGATCATGGGTGAGGGTGGTGAGGGCAGCTCACGGAGCCTCCCTGGTAGCGCACTCTGAGCTAGAATACCCTTCATGCAAATACATCTGTCTCCTCGCCGATTGGTGGGTCGATTTTTCTCGTTTCGAGTCACCAACCTATAGAGGTTATGCTGACTACGCCTACGCACGAAAGGGCTCAAAAGACGCCGATATTAAGAGAAGATCCGCTGAATCTACCTCATTGGGTCGTCCCATTTGCGTACTCTGAGCGTATCCGTTGTTGACGGATTTCTGTTCTGGGTTAGCGCGCTTCTGGGTGCCCCTTCCCTCTCGACGGTGGCAAGGTGGCAAACGTCGTCCCACCACACCTGGGCGAAATCTTTCCTCCTCCTCTTCGTCCTCCACCCTGAAATCCTTCTGTCACCTGCATTCCCTTTGTTGCAATGAATACCGAGCCGCTCCATATCCTAGCCGTCAAGATGCGGATGGCCCAGCTTCCGCTGGAGCCGAAGGACTTTATGGTGAAGCACGACCTCGCCAAACGGTGCGTCAAATTCGCCGACGAGGCTCTCCTCGCGTACAAGAAGCTCGGGGCTGCAAGAGAGATAATCAAAGTGCTTCAAGGTGAGTCAGGACGCCGGTGACGGCCGCCTGTAGCTGACCAAGAACAGCAGCCTTTAAGGCAGCGCACGAGAAGGTCCTGGCTAAGGAGGAGGAAATCGACGAGCTGCAGCTCAAGCTCGACAGCGCCGAGGGCAGCGAACGGAGCCTCCGATCTGAAGTCGTCGACCTCCAGGCGAAAGTCACTGCTGCCGACCCAGAGGTCGGTTTGGATATCGCCAATTCCAATGACCTACAGAGCCGCCTGGACCGAGTCCTCGAGGACAATGAACGCCTGGCCCTGGATAAGACTATGCTAGAGCAAGCCCTGGAGAGGTCCGAGGCTGCCACGAATCACTACAAGGCCATCGCACGGAGCCGCCAGCATGATCTCGACTCTATCAGAGAGATCATAGGGGATGCTCACCGCTTTCCTCTAGCCACACACTTTGATAGTACTCCGGCTCCCCTCCGGCTGTTGGATACGGAGCCTAATTCTCGCCCACTTCCACGAGCGTCAATAAAGCCAATCGCAACACCGCTCCGGAACACTCTGGGGCCCGCAAGCGTTGACCCGTTCGAGACGAGACAAGGCGTACCACGCACCGCGCCCAGCAATACCGCGCGCGTCAGAGGCGGCATACGGAGCCCTGTCCTCTCTCCTATCCGTCCTGAAGGTGTGCAATTGCTCCCGCACCTCGTGACCCCAGCTCCCCTTCAGCTTGGGGATACGGAGCCAATGGCCCCCACGCCGAGCCGCGTGGCAACGGTGAGAAGGGGTAGCCGCCCGCCCAAAGGGACCCCGCGCAAGGGGGAAATCCCCGCTGACGATATCGAGTGGATTTTGCACGTCCCTAACCAATACGGAGCCGATTTCGTACCCTTCACCGACCTCCCGATGGCCACCGAAGTGCCCCTGAGAAACCTTTTCGAGCAGGCGTTCCAAGTCAAGCCAAATTCGAAGTATACAGACAAACAGGCTAGGCAGCACAGTGCATACGTTCACATGGTCAGGATCGCCAGCAGGAGCGAGCAGGCGAGGGGAGGGTGGTGTGTGAACGAAAAGGTCTTTCACGCAGGGCGCACACAGAGGGCACCGGACGGGCATGCTTGCGCAAGGTGTGTATCAGCTTTCCACCCTTGCGCTCGGGTGGTGGCCCACAACGACTGCTACGTGCTCTGCTTCTTTCCCCTGCCCGACCAGCAACGGGGCCGCGAAGTAGATTGGCAGGATATGGGGTTCTGGATTATCCAGCCTTGACCTGTTTGTATTGTAGCTAGTTCCATATTATTCATTTATATATCTGTCGTACATACTGTGTGCACCATATTACCTGTACGTCTCGTTTCTCTTAGTTGTTTAGGTTTGGGGATCGCAGAAGCTCGCAAGGTCGCTGTCCATTGAGATAAGAACCCCAGGCCCTGAGATGGAGGTTCCCGACCCTCAAAGCATCAGGCGACCTCCAGTGGCGACCTTGCGAGATTTTGCGATCCCGAATCATATTAAAATCTTAGGCGTTACATACGGAAGCCTGGGAACCTTTAGAGTGCAATGTAAATGCGTTTAGCCTTAGGATGTAGAGGTAAAGGCCTTTAGGAGGACCTTTGCATAGATAATATCAAAGTGTAGGTTAGAGTATTCCCGAGGACTTAGCAATTGACCAATTCCAGCATCAATATTCGCTTCTGCGCTGGAGCGACCTTGCGCTCTTGGCTCCGTTTACGCAGGTCTCGCGCTGAGTTCGGAATTGGGAACTCGTACACATTGCGCGGTGACGTTACTGGCTCCGTGGTATTGGTCATCGTGGTGGCCGAACTCGACAAATAGGCTTTACGTATGGGAGCCTGCGCGCGCGCAGGGTACGATGCAGATGCATTTAGCTTCAGGATATGGGAGTGAAGGCCTCCAGGAGGACCTTTATGTAGGTGATATCGAGGGCTTAGAAACAGTGGTTTAGACATTAGCCAGTGTTGATATGCCAAACCCTGAGCGGCGCCAATAACAGTTCAGCGGTGTGACGTAACAGCTCAGCCGTTAGAATACCTGAGCAAATTTCGCTTCTAGCGCCTTCCTGACCTCACGTAGAACTCACGGACGTGTACTCGATAACGGCATGGAGTGCGGCCGACGCGGGCCTCACGGAGGCGATCGGGGGACCCGTCAGGTTCGTCGAGGGTCCACAATACCGCCGCGGACCCTATCCACGGATCACACCTCCTCTACACAGCCCTCTCACCGTTTATCTATACCCCCCCACCTTGGTACAGAGCCGGGTCAAAGCCGAGAACGAGACGAATCCAGCGAGATATCGATCTACTATATATTGGTTGCTCGGTCTATGCCATACGACTTTTTTCCGGATGACCTTGTGCGAGGGAGGCTGCGGGTGCCGATACAGCCCGTTGGAGCTGGATGAGCTACGATAGCTTATCTTCCTTGGAGCCGAAGAGTTCTTCGATGCGTATACCCGCGTGTTATGCGCCGCTTCAAGTCGACCCAAAGATTGACTTTCCTAGTCTTTACGAGGAATTGGTCGGGACATTCCCGAAGCCAGAGCCAGTCGTCACGATCGCAAACACCGACACGGCCAGGAACTTGCCGAGGCCCCGCCAATACTTTGCGTACTTCTCGCCAGCGCAGTGGCGACGCTCCCAAGAGATTTACGAACAGTACAAGGGATTATACGACAATGGCCAGATGAGGACGTACGCGGATGACGGCTGGAAGGTATTTGTGTATACTACGCCATACGATGAAGGTATAGACGAGAGCGAGTACTGGGCATTGAAGAGAGAGACTCTTCGTCGTCAAGAGAGGCGTCGTCGTTGAACGGAGCCTTGGGCATTCACAGGGCCTCGGGCGTTCACGGAGCCATGTGGCAGGACAGAGCCACAACGCTCTGAGGGAATACGATCTTTGAAAGATCACTCGCTGTACACTAGTCGCCAACGGCGAGACAAAAAAAAGTTGATAATATGCTCTCTCCTGAAATAATAGTACGGCAGCGTTATCCTAATGTAAGCAGTGTTTGTGCATTAATATTTACTAGCTTTGTCTTAGAGCTTACTAAAAATTACTCTAAATCTAACTTCCTATTTATTAAGATACTGTTCTTTGTCTATTTACTAGATCTTAATACGTTCTAGAGCCCTTGTCTATATGGGTAGGGGCGAAACCTCTTCAACTAGTTGCGCAGAGACAAAGACGTCAAAGGATAAGGAGCCTGAATATCCCCGACAGTACGAAGAGTCCGCTGAGCGAGGAACTCGTCGAAGCGGCTACCATCAAGCCCTTCAAGATTGAGAAGTTCGACTGGCGTAAGCTCGATATTAACCTGGATATCCTTAGCCAGTCGGAGCACAGCTCCCACTTCAAAGGCATCACCTTGTACTCCAGCGGAAACTAAGGAGTATTGTATGTCATTAGGAAAGCCCAGACGGTTTGATGAGACAGAAGGAGCTGCGTATGCGAAGCCGAACCTCCCACAGCTTTGACCCAGGCTAAGCTTAGATGTAGCTTGAAAAGGTCGCCGGTTAAGTCCCATCGACCTTCTTCCCGCCCATCGTAAAAGCAACCTTGGGCACAGCACCAGCGTTTCCTCCCGTCGATGCTGCGGCTACCCTTGCCCTTTCCATGTCTTTCCGTCCTTGACTCTCCGCCTGGCGTCCCTCACTGCTAGCGACACTTTTCACCAACCCGCCTCCTCAAACTACCTCACCGTCTTTCTAACTTCGCTCTGATACAACCCTCTCGTCACCAACTCCAGTGAAGCCTGTGCCTTGGTCTCTCTCTTGACGGCCTCTTAAAGCATCGTCTGGATCCGCTCCTGCTTGGCCTGCCGCACGACACTGTGCTGCTTCTTGTCGTGCGCAGCTCGGCGTTTCGACTCGCGGATGAGCTTTTAGCCTCTTCCATTTGGGCGGTAGATTGCTCTTTCTCGATGACCTGCTTGGCGAGGGGAAGACGGGGGGTTTGGAAGAGCGGGTTGGGTAACAGTGTGACGTACGTCTGCGACGAGGAGGAGTCGGGGTCATCTGTATTTGTCGACAAGGATGCGGAGGATTTCTGCTCGGTGGAGGGCGATGATGAGTGGTCTAGTACATCGGAGGCTGATTTTCGTGAGGAAGGGCGGGAGGAAGAAAACGGCGTGGACGAATGGTGGTTGGAGTGGCGCTTCCCGCCAGAGGAACGCTTATCCTGGGGAATGTATGCCTTGACCCAGTCATTGCCTGTTGCGCTTCCTGTCCTATGAAGCTTCGGGTTGGGTCGTCGGCTCGACGGAGTCTCCAGTGCAAGAGGATTGAGACTGTAAACCGACCCCGAGCGTGAGCGCGTCCCAGACCTGTTTGGCGCGAGCATAATTTTTGGCTGTGAATCAGGGACACGGACACTCATAGCACTGTCTACTCTCTGCATGCTTGGTCTCTTCTTCTTGGGGCTGGACGTCATGCTATTAGCGCCTCTTCCCTTATGTGACTCCCCCATTGTGCTCCCTAAGTGCGACTTGTTGGCATACATCGGGACGTAGATGGTTCCATCGCCGCTGGAATAAGGCTGCATGCCACCACTCCGCTTTTGAGTGCGCTTTCGGGTTAATGCAACGCTATATTGCACAGCAGGTCTGGGCGTGGGTTCGTCCGTGGACGATTCGTCATCTGGATTTGCGGACACGCAGAGGAACTCGCCCAGAATCCTGCCAAGACTCTTCTTCGATTTTAGAGGCATATACGGAGTCACTGGGCTGGGTTGAGGCCTTGCCGTGGCGGAAAGTGGCCGTCTTCGAGATATGGGGCCTTCGGTCGATGTATCTGTTGGCACACATTGGCTATGGGGGAATGCGACATGATCTGCTTTTGAAGGTATAGAAGCCAAACCGGGACCACTACCGTGCTTTCCTAGCCTAGCTCCCGCCGAGGTGTCGGTTCTAGCCGTATCGCGTAGTTCAATGGCATCTGGTGGCGGTGGGAAATCGTCCTTAGGAGGCAGTGCCAATTCTAGACGCCGCTCTATGTTGGCCGCATCATCGGTCGGAGTGACAGGGGTTGGAGACCGCTCAGTCTTAAAAGGCCGGGTGTAGTCGTAGTCGAAATGGGCGTCTGAAACGATAGGGTCAACCTCTATAACACTGTGGATCCTGTCTGATTCCTCTGACGCCCTGACAGAGTCTGCAGGCGCTGGGTCTTCGGAGGTAGGCGAGGTGGACGTAGCGCTCTTATTAGTCTTAATCGATGGCTTCCTTGAGAAGATTGACAAAATGAACGATCTGATGAACAACCTAGAAGACCGATCAAAGCTCTCGATGGACTCGGCCTGGTCACTCGACGGTGGAGTAGGGAATTCCTCTGCCATTATGATGCAAGTGGAAAATGATGGTGGATGTGTTTGAAAAGGCTGACCGAAAGTTAAAGGGAGGAATCCGGTAGTCTGTGAGCTAGTGTTTGTCACTGCGGACTGTCAGCGAATTGAACTCTAAGCGGAACACCATACATACCTAGCGGTCATCAAGGACAAATGGAAGGTTCAAGTAGGAATAGTGCTCTAGTCGATAAGAGGCAGCTATACTAGAAGCGGAGCGGTTCTTCAAGAATCGTGAGGAGTTTTTAATCGTGACAGCGAATGAGCCTTTGCAAGTGCACAAGTTGGGTATCTAGGCAAAAGTAAGAGCTCCAATCGACGAGCAATGGCGTAAAGGGCCATACTTGCCTAATATTGAATGGAGGGGACCGAATGACGAGGGGATGGGAAGTGGAGGAGAGACGACGTCTTGCGGGAACGGATGCTACCCAGATAGTTCGCTCTGAAAGAGCTTATCACGGTGCTATATTCGAAGGCCAAAGACCGCATTTACCTGCGCTTAACTCCGGACTCTAGGGATATACTCAACGAGGAGACAGCTGAGATAAACGGAGAAGCCGCAGTAGCGGAAGGCGGAACGGAGGATAAAGCGTGGGGCACGAAGGACGAGAGGGTAAGAAGAAATTTGAACAAGAACGGTTCAGGTTGCGTACGGTGCGTGGAAGCCCTCCTCGTTAAGTGTTGTCGAATTCGTCTCTGCCCTGGTTACCGTAGCAGTTTCCGCGAGGAACGAACGATGTTGGGTCGCCAGCTAATGTATTTGTAGTATTCAAGCTGGTCGTTAGGCGATGGAACCACAGAAGGCGTTCTTGTACCGCGGTTGAGCATCGAAGCGAAGAGACGGCGGGAATCCGCACCGCTGGGAGCGAAACTGAGCAATGGAACAAAAATTCGCACAAACTGCGAGAGGTCAGGAATATTTGTGATCGCGAATTTCTCTGCTTGATTTTCTGATGGTGGAAGCTGGCTCCCCGCTCCGCAGACTGTACTGTGCTATAAACAGAGTCGTCTTCGCTCGGCGGTATGTCAAGACACCAGAGAAACACTGAAGACGTATCCGCTTGCGCAATCGCCCCTACCTTACCCATGAATGCATAACCACGGAAGCCTTCCAGAAACTGTACACATCTTGAATAGAACCTTGGAACCGAGCACTGGCCGCCAGAACGTAAGACGCTCACTAAGCAGCCTTCACTTCAAGCGCACCGTTCGCGCTTTCTTTTTCCAACTGAGTCTCTCCTTCTTTCTTGACCGCGCCACCGTCTCCCACCATCCCGTTCGCTTCTTCTTCCCGGAGGACTTCCGGCTTCCACCGCATCAAATGCTTCCTTGCGCTCGGTTTCGCCCGGTCGTTGGTCCTCCAGATCTCCGTCAAGACGTCTACTACAACGTCTCTTGCTGGTGGGCGGAATAGGTACAGGTAGTGGAGCACCATGCAGGCCAGCTCAATACGCTCTGGATCCTCCGCCATCTTCCTGACGCGGCGCAGGATCTCGTGGTCGAGAGCCGGTATCTCGGAAAGGAGGCGGAGCAGAACTTTGTCTGTATGTTCGACGTAGGGAAGGATGCCATCCAGTAGGCGGAGCGTGCAGCGATGGTAATGCCCCTTTGGTGCTTCGGACACCGCAGATCCCACATTTCCGTTGATGCTGTTGGCCTTGGCGGCTTTCTTCGCCTCTTGTGCAAGGATTGTGTCGTTGTACCATTCCTCGTTCAACCAGGATATTGCGACGTCGATGCGCTTCTTCCAGTCGTACAAGATGTACTGATACAGTCCGTCTCTCACCGCGTCGCTGATGGACGGACTGCCCTTACCATGTTTTACGGCATACTCATCTTTGATTCCCTCATTGGGGTCCTCAAGGCCGGCACTGGCACGCGTAGCCAGCCGCGACAGGATAGTAACCCAAGCGTCTCTTCCGTAGTCGCTTGCAGCAAGCCTGTTGAAACCGCCCTTAGCACCTTTGCTCTTCTCTTTCTCGTCGATTCCGCTGAGCATGCCGATTGCGCGGCGGACCGTCATATCGCCATATTTGTGAACCTCCTGTTCTGTGAGCGGGGGTGCTTCGGGAAGCTTATATGGCACTAGAGGCGCCGATGGGGTGGGAGGGAGGTCAGTCGGCGGAAGGCTATCGAGCCTGTTCACAGCTTGTTCGGCATCTTCGGGCTCAAAGTCCGGCTCGTATTCCTCTTCTTCATCGATAGCGGGGGCTACCGGCGTAGGGGCGGTTCTAGTAGCTTGGACGAGACCCAAGTAGCGAGAGCGAACAATCTATGAGGACGAGATCAGCGCATGCAAGACGAGAAATACAGGAGTTGGAAGTATGCGTCGCTGTGGGCACCGGCGCCCGCATTGGCGCGTCACGTGACAGTGTGTAACAGACGCGACAATGCGAGGGGTCAGAGCCTGAGGGATGGCGCATAGGACGCCCCACGGCGAAGAGGGGGCATCACATACATTGATAGCATTGGCCAGCTTCGTCTCGTCAATAGACTGCAGGACAGGCACAAGTATCCTTTGAAGCTGCTCTGGATCCCTGAATATTTGCACGTCCAAACCTGCTGTGTCGCCGTTCGGATCCAGAGTAAAAAGTTGCCGATAGCTCACTGGACCGGGTGGCAGGGCGGGGACAGAAGCGGTGGCATTATTAGGCACGGTAGCCCCCAAGCGCTGCCGTTTCGCAGAGTCCAGCCCGTCAGTTGGCTCGGCAGGAGCCGGTCTCTTGCGGTTCGACTCGTCGAACACATCAAGGCGCATGCGATGTATGCGCTCTAGATATTGCTGTATGCGCCCATTAATCGGATTTTCGGGGTTCCTGAAGACATAATATTTAGTACTAGGCAAGACGCTGTGAAACTGCGGATCGTACCTCTTCAAAACGTTAATAAGCAAAGCTCGGGTGGTTCGCTCGATCGACTTCATGATAACCCTGTTCTTCGGTGTCATGGGCGAGTTTGCGAGCTTGAGCGGATTGAAGTTGAGGACGCTCGACAGTATCTTGTTCGCGACAATCGGCCGGCGCTGTATCAGCATGCCCAAGCTGTTGAGCACAGCCGTGACCAGCAATGCATCACTGTCCCAAGTCAGAGCTATCCTAACGTCGTCTGCTAGTCTATCTAACCTGTGATCCCCATGTATGATGTCCAACAGCCGGTCGAGTAGGCCGTGGCCTTCCGCCTCGAGATTCGCATACGGTATAAGCGGGTGTTCGCGCGGCACGAGGGCGAGGGAGATATCGCTGTGGTCAGGCCGCTGTGGGGCGTGAGACTGCTGTGCAGATAGTTGAGATGGGGCAGAGTTTACCCTGGGATCCACGGTGCCGGGCGTCTGTACCAGCACCACCTGCTGAACGAACTTGATGCAGCATATTCGCACGCCTGGAAGGGCCGAGTCCATCCGCCGCAGTATGTTCGATTTGATGGCGACCATGAGCTCCCAGTGGCCGCTATCGTTGGGGTCCGCGATACTGAAAGCACATTCAGGTATGAGAGACTGTCCTTCAAGGAAGCAGGATGCAGCAAGCAGAGTAGGGATGAGGGAACATGGCAATCGCCGCCGCACGCTCAGGCGCTTATTCGGGTTCTATATGATCGGGGGAGGGTTCACTCACATGTGTCTGTAAACTAACGGGTAGATGCTTGCTGCCGCCTGGATGGCGCTCCTGACGACGCCGCTGTCCTGCACCACCTCGAGATACTCCTTCAGCGTCTCCAGGACCGTCAAGGCGACCGTTTCCTTTGTGTCTGGCGGCCATGTAGGCGCGGCAAACGTTTCGGCGAGGAAATCTGCCCCCCACCGGCGTACCTCGAGGCTCGCATGTGGATTGATGATGGGAAGGACGCCGGGGATGATTGTTGGATAGTATCTACCGTCGCCCAGCGCCAGCGAGCGCGCCGACTCCAGCTGGCTCAGCTGCGCGGCAGAAGTCATGGTTGCGCGAGAGAGTGCAGTGCAAGTAGAGGGGAGCTTTGTTCCTTTGACGCTGAGAGGTTGCTTGTGCACACGCGCTGTGATGTCAAACTGGAGAGCGCGACAAAGCCCAAACACCGCCCGCCGAGGCCAACCGCATCCCCAGCAAATTTCCGAAGCGAGTAAGAAGAGGAAGGAGTGTGAGAAGGGAAGCGCGCAATCAATGTGGTGAGTCTACGGCGATGCAGGTGGTGAGTGAACGGTGGGCGCTGCAGGGCGAGCGGCTGCCAGACGCACCTGCTGCCAAGCCGGTCCGTGCGCCCGAAGAGCCTCATGGTCCAGTCGAGCCTCGAACCACGCACTGCTCCGTCCCCGCAAAGAGGAGTGCACACTGCCAGCCGTCGCCATGCCCTAGTGAGTGCCCTGTCGCCTCTGCGCAATGTCCCTTCTCACAATGCCAGCCGACCGTTTCGCTCGACGTACTACGATGAGCGCATGCGGGCGCAACCGGCTCTGCTGCGCGCTCGAGCACCATATCTGATCAAAAACACCATAACCGGCTTCGTCATCTGCTCGCTGGTAATTGGCATCTGTATGCTCTACAATGCCCGTGGGCTATGGCCAGTGCTGACGCTGCTTAGACACATACACCATCAACGTCATCTCTCAAGACGAATTCGACGACGTTATCGTGCCGGACGAGCCCATAAAGCGCCCCGCGCAACAGCCGAGCACGACCGAAAGCGTACAGCAAGCAATGGCCGCAAGGAAGCAGTAGGCAACGCAAGAGCCGGCCGTTGAGGAGGAGCGGTCGCCAGCAGCTGTATATTGATGTACAAACACTACATGCATTGGGATGGCGCTGCGGCACTATTATTTCAGGAGAGAGCATGGCATTCCTTTGTTCCGCCATTAGCGACAAGCGTACAGCGAATTGATCCCCGCTCAGTCTCGCTCTGTGTCTATCCTTCCTCAGTCTGAATATACGACGCTTTAAGCTGCACGACGTGCTCCCCGTTCCGGAACAACAGACCCGATACACCGAACAAGATGCCTTCCTCTGGTTCCAGCTTCCACCATTCTCCTTGCAATTCGACGATAGAATCCCGGTACTGCATTAAGATTTCCTTTCCCTTGTCGGAATCAAGCCATGTGGCGGTCAGTCCGATATGGCACCCCTTTTGGTCTGGTGAATTGAGAGAGCTTCGCGCCGCTATAGACGCAGCCTCTGCCTGGGATACTTCGAGATGGATGCTTGTGGTATGGAATCGAATGGCAGAACGTCCCTGAGTGAATAACCAGGGGTAAGAAAGTCCAGGTTCGAGGTTGACGGTTGGTGTAGCGGCAAAGTCATCCCTGCTCACAGACTGAGCGATCTCATGGGGATGCTCTTTTGGCAATGTATCGAATTTGCTCGTCTGCCGTGTAGGTAGAGTCGGCGTTTGGGGTGTAATCGGTGAGGCTAAGGGGTCAGCATTGTGTAGGTCTTCACGGCTTCGCGGCCCATTTCCCGCCTCTGACGGCGTTGAGAGGGAACTCGTTTCCTCTAGAGAAGTGGTGGATGATGCCATGGACAATCTGCCTTTTGCCATGCCTTCCTTTGCATCGACGCCTGCGATTTCGGATTTGAAGAGCCCATCATGGGGTTCATCTGCAATTTCGGTAGTGGTGCTACCCGATGCCGAAGCGGAGTGCGCAGTGGAAGCCGCCAGCGAGAAAATATCGCTCTCCCTTGGATTGTTCAGGCGATTAGCTCCCTCCACCGCAACCCGGAGGATTTCCTGTTCTATTGCCTTTTCAAACCTAGCGACGACATCTGCCATTTCTCTTCTTCTTTTCTTCGCAAGTCCAAGACCATCCAGAGCTGGAAACATCCACCGACTATACAATTTTCCGTGCGTCTTCGGCGTGTACCACTTACCATGTATCTTGATGAACATATTGCACAAGAAACACGCGCTTTTGCTGGACTTAAGCACCCGCGGAGGGTGCTTCACGTCGTCTTGCCTTGCGTACTCCATAACTAGCTGGATCTCGGCATGGACCCTATAACCCCCCAGTGACTGATAGTGGACAACCTGATCTCGGATATCTTTCTGCCACGCAGCCAGACTCTTCTTTGGGCGACGGTGGAGAACTTGTTGCAGAGCGGATGTTACCTCTTGGTTTTTCACATCTTTCGAGCGGTGGATGTGACGGTTCAGGATACCGGTAGCTGAAACAGCTGGGATGCCCTTTGTATATGGAGAAAGATTGAGTGGTGCCACGTAGACTGGGCGCACTCGAACAGACAGAAAAATTGGAAACTGACGGGCGTATTTGAGCAAACGTTTGGCTGCTGGTACGTAGCGTCCCAGGTGTGCGAGGCGCAGTTCGAGGTGCTCTTTCCTGCTTGGGTCCATTTGCCGGTTTGTTACTTGGGAGAAGATACTGCGGATGTCAAGGTGATGGTTACCCCAGAGGTCGGAGAAGGTCATGAGGATAGAAAGGAGCGAAGCAGTCGAGCAGAGATCCTGATGCAGGAGTGGCCGAGCCAGGTTTGAGAGTTTCCGGGAGAGAGCGTAAACGTTCTCGTACGTCTGAGCAGCTCTCTTGTAGTTGTTTGCGAAGTGAGCAAGAGCTTCAGCAAGGTGACCTGCGGTGGTCATCTGAAATATCTGGCTTGGAGTGTCGAGACCTAATCGTCGAAGCAAGCGGTTTCTTCCATGAGCCACGACACATTCAAGTAAAGTCTCGAGGCGGTTCGTCTCTGGACCTGATGAAGTTAGAACTCGATAGCTAGCGCTTAATGAATGACCCACTCTCCGCCGCCTGCTCCAGAACCTTTGCCATGTTTCGTAATCCTTTCTCTAGATACCCCGTAGAGCCCGTATTCGTTGCAATCGAAATCGTGCAACTCCGCCCATCTGAATGCTCTTCAAGGCAAAGCGCCATGACGTCCTCCGGCTCGTTGCTATAAGTTGAGAGATAAGCAAGACACTCTACGATTTCAATCTCATGCTTTGCGTCCAGTTGCCTCCCATCATCGCTGCCTTGGTCAGTCGCCGTGGCGTTGCGGGCCGGTGCCGCCGGTTTGTCGCATAGTTTCTGGAGCAAGATGATGTTTTCCGCAAGCCGTAAGGGCGCCTCCGCCATCTCATAATGAAACCGATAAAGACGAGTGTGGAAGTGCGGGGGTAAAGGCGAGGCTGGGATCTAGGCAATACAGGTTCCACCTTTCGGCCTTGCATTCATCGAACCAGAGATGCAGATGTAAGAGGCAGTGATTGGGCATGGCAGTTGCACGGCATGCGCAGGTGCGCGATGCGACCCGCTGAGTGGCGCTCCCGACAACTAAACGCATGGAATATCATATTGGGTCTCACAGTTTAGTCCTATTTGCCTTCCTTTTGGGAGTCGTCTGCCATCCAAAACTCTGTTTCGCGTCAGCATAATGGTATACCAATTGGTACAGAACAAGGAGCATGGAAAACGTACCGGCTTCTCTACCTTCCCACTCTGAATAATGACATTCACGATAACTGGCACCTTCGCGTTAAACCCTGCTACGGTAGCCATCTCTAGCTCCTCCGGAGTCCTTACAAAGAACCCCATCCCACCACAGGCCACCGCCAGCTTCTCATACTTGACCTCCCAGCCCAATGCCCAACTTCTAAGCCCAGGATCACCCCTCATAGTGCGCTGCTGTCGCTCCGCCCAATCTTCCGTTGATTTTGAATCGCCGAAGTAAATACCACCATTGTTAATCACAAAGATCAGGACATCCATACCCATGCGCGCCATAGTCTCGACTTCCATACCGCTGAAGCCGAAGGCCGAATCACCCTCAATGGCAACGACCTTTTTGCGCTTAGCAGGGCCTGAACAGGCTTGCGCCCCGGGGCCGTTGTATGATTCCCAGGCTGCGATTGCGTAGGGTAGTCCGACACCCATTGTCGCGTAAGTTCCTGCGTCGAGGCGGAGACGTGGGTGTTCGAGAGGAAATATGGAGCGCGAGATGTCCATGGTGTTGGCGCCTTCGGATATGTAGCATATCCCACCTCCAGCAGGCGGTGATAAAGAGTGCAGTGCGGTCTTGATGACGTCGAATGCTCTAGCGTAGGTCAATGGGAGGGAAGGATCAGATGCAGCGCGCGCGGCCATGGCTTCGTTCCCTTGCCTCGCGGTTTTAAGTACTGAGAAATAATCTGAGAGTGAGGGGTTGTACGTCCAATTCGCAAGGTGTTGAGTGAGCTGTTGGACAACGATGCACACGTCTCCCAGAAGAGAAAGTTCTGCATCCGCAGCATTGCGACCCATTTCCTCGGAGGATATATCGACCTGGATAAACTTGGCTTCAGGATTCCACTTCGGCGGTTCTCCATAGTGGAATATCCAGTTCAGTCGCGCCCCGAGAACTAGAACCACATCCGCCATTTTTAATGCTGCACTTCGCGCTGAAGACACGTTCCGTGGGTGAGAATCCGGCATCACTCCCTTTCCCATGGGCGAAGGTAGGAAAGCGAGGAGTGTTGAATCGATGAAATGGCGGATTGGTACTTCGGCCCGCGCGTAAGCTGCCCCTTTACCGATGAGGACGAGCGGCGCTTTGGCGCGCTTGATGAGCTCGGCGACTTTCAGTAACCGGGCTTCGTCGGCACCTCCTTTTGGCGGAGCAGCTACCGCAGGGGTTTCTTCGACATTCGAGGCAGCCTGGGGATCGAGAGGCTCATTGATGATGTCGGCTGGTAGGTCGACAAATCCCGTACCCGGGCGGCCATAGAAAGAGGTTCGGTAGGCATTAGCAACAATAGGTGAAAGAGAAGACGCATTAGAAGGCCGAATGGCGATCTTGGTATGTGGCTTAAGAAGAGAGATCGAGTCGAGCTCTTGAAAGGCCCCTTTGGTGACGAGGTGAGTTTCTGTGGAGCCTCCCAAGAGGAGTAGTGGGAAGTTGTTCTCGGATGCATTGCCCACCTTTTCGAAGATTAGTGAACATATATCAATGCATGGAGAACTGCTGGGTATGACTGAGAAGGGAGAATGTGTGGGATCCAACTTCTCCTGAGTTGGGGGATGCCGCTTACCCCAGCAATCGCATGCAACACCCCTGGCCCGCCGACAACCAGACAAACCCCCGGTTTCCCAGTCAGATATCCATAAGCGGTAGCGGCATAGCTTGCAGCCTGTTCGTTGCGAAAGCCAACGAAACGGATGCCTAAGTTGATCGCTTGTTCCGCGACGCCTGAGATTGGCACGCCGACCAGACCGAAGACGACAGTAACTCCGAGGTCTTTCAGAGTACGGGCGATGATATGGGCGCCTGTTATATACGGTTCGGTAGTCATCGTTTGTGTTATTTTTGCCCTAAGGCAAAAGGTTGCGATGAACGCGACATCTTCCCATGGAGATGCGATTGCGGTGAAGGTGAGGAGATCAGCTTCTAGCCGAGGTTGAAGAGTCGCAGTCGATAAGTTAGGCTTTTCTAGGATGTAAAACGAACAAGATAGAGAATAGAGCGGCAAATAGAATCTTGTTGAAAGGTACTCCGGAATTTTTGCAATAATGCACCGTCCATGAGAGTGGCAATTGCTTTTGCTGTTTATCCTTTCCTCATGCTTCTATCCCTGCACTTGTTCTTCCCCATGCCCTACAAAGGTACCGTACTGACTCATTTCCCCGCCTGGCTGGCACGACGAGAACTGTTCGTATCCTTTCTCTCTACATGCATGCTTGGTGTTTCATCGTGTTTCATGGACCTGCATATAATCCCCGGCGCACTTCTCTGTCCCGAAATGTCATCCCCGCGCCTGCTCCTTCAGTCGGTGGATTTCGGGAATGTAACACATACGCATCATCGCATGCTACTAATTCTGCAGCCGCAAAGCATAGTCGGAGACTTTCTGACACAGAACATCAGAAGTGGTGGGGTCGGCCGTGCCCTTTTTTTTGTATGCAGAGGGGGGTGGCGATATGCATTAGGAGCTGAGCTTGCTTTATCCCGTGAAGCGTTTCAGGAAGGGCTTTCCAAGAGCTAACTACCTGGTATTCGTCTTGTGAGGTGCAGTGCTTTTCGAATAGGCAAATGGTTCATCCTTTTTGCTTGGAGAGAGAGAGAGAGTGGGGGGAGTATTCGATGGTAAAATAAGTATTCATTAAGCTAATCTAGCTCAGAGTGCCTCGTGGCACCCCAGCTCAAAAAGAGAAAGCCCCTAAGGAGAGACATGCAAGACGCCTTTGCCATGCAAATGTAGGCCCAACCCAATCCAACCCAATTCTCTAATCATGATGTTCCAATCCAGTCCAGTCCAGTCCAGCCCGCCGATCAATTATGGTATTATATCCAAAGCCCAGAAGAAACGCCGTCATATGCCGCCATCAATTACCAATGCCTTACAGGGCTCATAGCATCAACATCGCAAAAGCCCCGACCACCGCTCCAATACTAACCCCAATAGCACCCGCAGCGCCCGTCTCATCCGGCGCCCCCGGCCCGGTCGCACTACCTGTAGGCTGGCTACCCGGCGCGCCCGTGCTCACTGTCGCATTCGCACCCGTCGGGCTGCTGCCACCTCCGGTGCCCGTCGCTGTCGCCGTGACGACCGCCAGCGTCGAAGCCTCCCCAATATCGCCCGTCGTGCACAGGATGCTGCCCTCCTGCACGGGGTTCGTGGAAATGAGCGCCGGCGAGGCGAATGTGAATTCGGCGCTGCCTTTTTGCGTGCCGGCGGCGTCTTTGTAGGCTTGGCATTTGATGGCGTTGATGTCGGCGTCGGTGGCGGAGAGGAGCTTGAGGCCGCAGACGGAGGGGAGGTCTGCGTTCTAGTTAGCTTGGATTCTTCGCTGGAGGGGGAGAGTGAGGTGGAGAGGAGGAACGTACCCTTAACGACCAGCTTGCCGAGCTCGATCTCGAAGGTCTCGAGGTTGGTGTTGTTCTGTATGCATGGCGTCTCCTGGAGTGTGACGGTTGCGGAGTAGGCGGTGGAGAAGAGGGCAGCAGCGGCCGCGGCGAGGGCGAAGGACTTCATTGTGGATGTGGATGTGGATGTGTGGTAAGTGAAGGAAGGCGTGAGTCGGAATCGATCAGTCAACTAAGCGAGTGGTGTCTTTTGCTGAACACGCAAGCGTCTCGAATGTATGTTGCAAACGGGTGTACGGTGGGTGTAATGAGCTGTATGAAGTGATGGTCTTCCAAGCAGGCTGGAGAAACTAGGCTTTTAAGCAAACCCTCAGCTCCATCCAGCCTTCTGGATCCTCGATCCCGCTCGCTCCACAAACCAACCACAAACGGCCCCAGGCCAGGAATAGCATCACTTGCCGATCAGGGTCCCACTTTGCATAGCCGAATCCTCGAATCGGGAGCGCGAACGTCGTTGGACACAAAGCGACAAAGCAACAAAGCGACGCGTGCGAAACATGGGTGGCAGGTCAGACGTCACACAGCCCAGCCTTCGCCGCCCAGCCACAATGCGGGATTACGGTCGGGGATAAGCAATTGGACCAGGGGGACAGGCGCCCCATGGCGATGCATGTAGGGCTGCAGTGAGCGAGAGCCGCGAATGCTTGCATCGTTCACACAGCCCTGTTTAGGTGCGCACGACGCATCGCCGGCCGAACCAACTACTACGCCGCACGCAAGCTTCGCCCGAGCACTCACTCCTATGAACTTTGCTCAGAATGCTTGTTGCAACCCTTCCGTTCCCATGACCCAGGCTGGCTATGCAAATATTGGGAAACGCTACCGTTACAATTACCAGTATTTACAGCTTCATCCACAGCCATTTCATCGAACCGGTAGTAGATGCGAAAAAGTGATGGTGCCGCAAATGCAATGCTCAAGAATAGAGATCCTCATCCTGTGCCGCATCGCCGAATCCTCCCTCTGCGATATCGACACTGCTTTTGCTGGCGTGATTTGCAACCGGTGCTTTACCTTTCCCTTTCCCGCTGCTGCCGCCGCTTCCACTCCCACCAGCTGCCGATCCGTTCGCATCGATGTTTTCGGTGCGAATAACCATGTCTTCCTCCTCGGGCGGCGCCCTCGCCTTACCCTTGCCCTTCCACGACGAGCCGTGTGCCGGCCCATTTACATTGTTGGATATCGAGAGCGGTGCCGGTTTCCCCGTCGGTTCCTCTTTCTTCCCTACGCCCTCGAACGCCTTTCTCACGCGTTCGTAGTGCTTAAGCTCGTCAGCGCTAACACTTGGCACGAGCTCCCTGTGCGCCTCCATGAAGTCTTCCTCGGTGACCATAACCGCCGTGTCCTCCTCGGCTGCCAAGTGGTCAAAGAAATAAGCAATCGAAATTGGTGGTGTGTGCGTCGCGTTGTACACCTTAACTTTCTCGTCGACGGCGCGTGCTTGCCGCGTGATGGCCTTGAGCATGGCATCGGAGCATAAAGCGTACATGTCGGCACCCGTGTACGTGAAGGGCAATCCCGACGCGACCCGGTGGAGTGATAGATGGGGATGCAGGGTGAATCTGAGACAAGTGTTAGCGCATGGCTTAGGCCGGATCGACGCGTTACATACTTTCTTGTCAGTGCCTCCAAAATGGTTTGCTGCTTCTCGTGCGTATCCGAAACACCCAAGTACAGCATCTTGTCGAATCGGCCAGGTCGCAACAAGGCTTGGTCGAGCAAATCTGGCCTATTGGTAGCGCCGATGACGAAGACGCCCTCGCCGCCATCACTCATTCCATCGAGCTCAGCAAGCAGCTGGCTGACAATGCGATCCATGACACCGCCGCTGTCGCCTTGATTGCCGCGCTTCGGCGCGACTGAATCTAGTTCATCGAAGAAGACGACACAGGGACGAGCGTCGCGCGCGCGCTGGAACACGCGCCGCACGTTGGCTTCTGATTCACCAATGTACATGTTGAGCAGCTCCGGTCCTTTGACGCTGAAGAAATTGAGCGAGAATTCGGTCGCAATCGCTTTCGCAAGCAGCGTCTTTCCAGTACCAGGAGGACCGTAGAACAGAATGCCACTACGCTTCTTCATGCCTTTAGCGAACAGCTCCGGACGAGCGAGGGGCAGCTGAATAGTCTCCATGACGGCGTCCTTGACATGGGTAAGACCACCAACATCGTTCCAAGTGACATTCGGAATCTTCGGTGCGCCAATTGCATCAGCAAAGTTCTTGCGAGCCGCTTCAACAGCGCTGTCCAAATCCGCTTTCGTCAGGCTGTTGCTAAAGTGGCCTCCCGCGAGCTCGATGTCTCTAGTCGAGATGGTATAGGAGGATGGTAATCCCTTGGACGCTGATAGCGCGAGCGCTTCTATACGATTTTGCTTCGCCACCAACGCGCGATCGACCACGTCTACCAAGTCGCCAGCTACAAGAGCCGCAGTCTTGACAGCAACATTGGCGAGATCGACATCGGGCGACAGTCGAATACCAGCATCTTCAATAATGCTGCGCAGGATCCCCTCTCTCTCGCCTTCATCGGGAGCCGTCATCTCGATTTCGTGCGTGAACAGCCCACGAATGCCTTCCGGAACTTTGTCAACCTCGGTCGTTGTTGCGATAAGAACGCGGGAGTCAGCCAGAATTTCCTTAAGAGCAGTGTTCATCCGATCAGCGTTGAGGGAATCGACGTGCTTGAGCAAGAGCGCCGTAAACTCCGCGCCACAGCTCAATCCGCGCTCCGCTCTCGCTTTCAGGAAGCCTTCCGTCTTGACATCGCTACCGCCCGCACCTCCTTCGCTCAGAATATCGAAGGCATCGATGGAAAACGTATGCAGCCCCAGATCTTCGCAGGCCTTCGTAGCTACCGTGGATTTTCCAATGCCGCGTTGGGTAGACGTGAGCAAAATGGCGATAGGCGGGAGCCCCAGATGAATTGCTCTCGGACTCGTGGATGCTGATATAAGCTCCCGTAGCCGCCGTCGGAGTGCGGTCACGTAGGGCTTAGGCAGTTCCTCGATAGCCAAGGTCCTCTGATTCATGCCGGCTGGTGATCGCTTTGCACCGAGGTAGTATTGCCACGCACTGCTGATCGGGGCTGGTGTCTTCCCCTGCTCACTTCCGTTCATCTCCATCTTGGTGCTGGCAGCACACACGGATACAACACCGCCCCATATGTCCGGTTCTCCATCATCGCGAGGCTCGGTGGACGATGTTGTGACGTTTCCAATCTTGAACCAGGCCACGACCTTCGGTTTACCAGTCTGACTACTTGCGTAGTCTTCGCTGGGGGATTTCTTTGATTTCAATAACAGATCATCGCTGCCTGGTTCGTCGTCTGTAGTACTAGCTTGAAACACGGCGCGGCCAAGAGATTCATCGATGGCCACTCCAACCAGGTCGCCTGTCTTGACTATTCGTCGCTTCTGTTCGAAATGTTCTTTTAGAGCAGCGAACAGACTAGGCTGGAGGAGACGCTCAGACGAGAGAGGTGTGGAAAGCTTCAATAGCGTGACTTCCTTGGCTGAGGGCGGTAGTGAGGAGCTTGTCAACCGCGGTTTCTGAATGGCGCTTCTGGGAAGGTGGGAAGATTGATGAGGAGATAATGTCGTGATTCGAAGATGGGAGGGACTGCCCATGTTCGCCAAGAGGATGGGGGAAAGATAAGCTTGGAGAGAAGTGCTCGCTGGCTGGAAGCCTGAGAAGCTGGATCTCCGGTCAAAATCCTCGGTTTTGTTGACGGCGTATCGCGCAACCTTCTTCGTCATGCCTTCTGGAAGCCCGTAGATCCGTACCGGGCGCCACTCGGTGTTGTCTTCGTGGTCTGCTCCAAATGCTCCCAAGCCAAACAACGGATGCTGTGACGGCTCCGGAGTGACCTCAACCTTGACCCAGTCCCCCGAAAAGCATCCGACTTTGACAAGCGTGTTGGTGTCTACGAAAACCCGAGCTTCTTCGTCATCTTCGCTGCCCGGCTTGGGGTGGACGAGCTCATCGGGAATGGTTTGAAGCAGTCCATGGGCCTTGAAGACCTTGCTTCTTGAGGATGGCCCACGCGCGGTTGTGGCAGTGAAACTGGAGAAGACTGATCCAGGGGTAGCAATTCCATTTGTATGGAGATGACCAGGTCGCGGGGTAGCGGATGCAAACGAAGAGAGAACACCAGACGACTGAGGTGGTAGCACCGGAGCGTTTAGGGAAATGATATCTTCCGAATCATCCGAAAGGTCTCCGGCATCGGAAAGCTCAGATTCAAGATTATCTGTGGATTCCTCATCTGGAGGGGAGTTATTCTGTGATGGTCCTCGGTCCTCGGCGGCCGAGTAAAACTGCTCATTCGATGTGTCTTCCGACTCGTCGTCTCCGAAGCCATTAGCTATGGGTGCGGGTCTCGCCGGCGGGAGGACTGGCACAGGTTTCGAGGGGCGGTGCGACTGCAGCACAACAATTCTTGTGCTGGGCAAGAGGAGCCCTTGGGACACAGGTTCGCATGCCGTGATCTTTGCCGGCGGAGGAGGGACGTGTGTGATAGGATGCGCCGGAAGAGGCAGTGGCAGCAAATCACCGGTATGGACGAGGGCGGGTGAGTGGAGCGCATCCCGCACCGCATTCCTCCAGACGTGCTCCTGTGCCACATAATCCACTGGAGCGGTATGCTTGCCAGCTAAGCCATTGGCCTTCAGAAATCTGTCTTTGGGCCCCTTGGGTGTCCCGTTAGGTCGCGCGACCCCAAAGCCGCCACCGAATTTTGCGTGCACCTGGTCCAGCTTCCTCAGAGCGTCGGTATCAAGATTGACGTACACGGTCTCCAGGCCGAGCGGCACCACGTCGTATATGCGGATCTCGATCGGCGTGTCCCGTCGCGGGGTCTTGTTCGGCGAGAGGGTGTGGAGCGTGTGCGAGAAGGACTGCAGCGCAAGCGACGAGGCGGGGACTTGCAGGGACGAATGCGGTCGCGTCGCTGGCGTGTCGTCTTTCTCGGGCGGCCGGATGGGCAGGATCGTCCACGGCACGACTTGGGTAGCGACGATGGAGCTCGGTAGCCACGGCGTGATTGCGACGTACTGGATGCGATGCGACTCCGGCGTCTCCCCGTTTGGTTCTGCTGGTGGTCAGCCATGTCTGCCCATACGCATGGCCGTCTTGAGGCTATTATACCGGTGCTTTTGGCCCAGGGAAACAGGTCAGTGAAGAGGTCCTCGGACAGCACGCCCACCTCACCCTTCATGCGGTCGTCGAGCAGCAGGCGCGCGGAAATGGCAGGCCGGTCGAGGCGCCTTCTCCGCCGCCGCTTGCGGGGATGGATAATGCCATTCGGCACCGCCATCTTCTGTCAAGGGGAGCAAAGGCTCAGTGGGCGGAGCGCGGACGAGGGAGGCTCCTGGAGTGTCGCATCGAGGTGTCGAGGTGCTCGGAGATGCCAAGAGGAGGTGAACCTCGGCAGCGACGTCTGCTCGGCAAGCCGATGCGTGAGGCCCTGTCTACGACTGTCAGGCCGGATCGTCCGGTGCAGGACTGCAAACCGGAGAAAATGGATTATCCAGAAGCAGGATGCGCGGAATCGCAGCCTCCCTCTTCACATGAAGGCCCCATCTCGCATTTAGCAGACGCGCCAAGCTCCCCGCGCCGGACTCTTCGCGCAGCTCCGGATCCGCGCTCCCTCTGTCCACTACTCCAGCCTTGCGGATTACGATGCACTGCAGCCCGCCGTATTTCCTGGTCTTTGGTCAATCGCCGCGGTCATCGCCCTGGCGCCCGCGGACGTCCTCGCCTATCGCCAGAACCACGAACTGGGCGCAGGAACCGCGCCTTGGAACTGGGTGAATACACCCCTGACATCATGGCGCCGCCGCCCCAAACCAGTCCTGCCGGTCTGCAGTCAATCGGCAGCCACACAACGCATTATCGCCGCTTTTCTCTCATCTTGCAGTCTTTTGCTTCCTCTCCTCATCTATCCTGTTGGCCTGCCGCCTTCTCCAGCCGCTCCGCTTGCACATGGCATTTCTCCACAGCACCGTCGTTACCCTAAGCATCGTATTACCAAGAGAAGATGGCCAGCGCCACTCTCGTCAAGCAAAAGGTCCACAGAGCCGAGGACAAGACAAAATCGAAAACCAAAGCCGCCATTGAGTTCGCTCAGCAGGCCGAAAGACTTGGTCAATATGCCCCCGGTCAAGAGAACGAGGCTACCGGCTCAACCCAGGCTGTCGAGGCTCGATTCGTCACTGCGCAGGATCCCGTAATCCAAACCGCAGATGGAGGACGATTACCCGCAGTACCCATCGACGAGGCCACGAAGCTTAACAAGCTGAGAGACATAGTTGACCACCGCGATCCTTCGCAAAATGAACCCGTAAAAGCAGAGGCACGCGAGTCCAAGGATGGCACGATACATGGCGTCCGTCCAGAAAAGCCTCATTCAAGGGAATCAGGAAAGGCCGATGCTCCGCTTGGAGCTCAACACCCGCCCTCGAGAACGAATCCGCTGTTTCCTCCAATGCCCATGTATGGGCCGCCCACGCTTCTTGGGCGACTTCAATGCTGGCTTTTTAGGTTTTCTTCATCCATACTATCTCTTTGCTTTCTGCTAGTTATCATCCTTGGTGCCGTCTTCACCAGCATCCCTACTGTGACCGAGCGGTGGTGGCTACGGCTCACGCTGAGGAATCCAAACAAGAGGCGGCCCTTCTACCAAGAGGAGGATAGACGGCGAAGAGCCAGACGGGTGGCTGAGAGAGCTTGGAAACAGGGGAAGAAGGGCGAATTCATCGCGAGTGTCATGGACGGCGAGGAAGGCAACCCTGCAAACGACTTCATTCCGCTTGAAGGTGGTCCGGACACGATCCCCTGCGATATCCGATACTACGCTCGCCGCGTTGGGCTCGACTGCGAAGTATTCGAGGTCCAGACCGAAGATGGTTTCATCATCGAGCTTTGGCATTTATACACCCCGCGCGAATACCGACGAGCGAAGCCGTCTGAGCGTACACCGCACGCTCCCGACGTTTTTCCCGACAATGGGTCTACGGATGGCGTAGCGGGCTCACAGTACACGCCGGGCGAAAAGAAGTACCCGGTCCTCATGATCCACGGCCTTCTCCAGTCCGCAGGCGCTTACTGTACGAACGATGACGATAGCCTTGCTTTCTTCCTCGCCAAATCCGGCTATGACGTCTGGCTCGGCAACAACCGATGTGGCTTCAACCCGCGCCACACGATGCTCAAATATTCGGATCCACGCATGTGGGCCTGGAACATCAGGCAGATGGGAGTCATGGATCTCCCAGCTCTGATCTCGCGCGTTCTGACTGAAACTGGCTTCCCAAAACTTGGCCTAATTGCGCATAGTCAGGGTACAACGCAGAGTCTCGTGGCCCTCGCAAAGGAGCAACGCCCTGAGATCGGTGAAAAGATAAGTGTATTCTGCGCTTTGGCACCGGCTGCCTACGCCGGTCCTCTAATCGGAAAGATGTATTTCAAGTTCATGCGCGTCATTAGTCCGGGCATGTTCCGCGCCATCTTTGGCATCCACGCTTTCATCCCCTTCATGATGACTATGCACTCTATGTTACCCCCACGCTTCTATGGGGCGATGGGCTACCGCGTCTTCTCCTTTCTCTTCAACTGGACCGACGACCGCTGGGAGCGGGATCTACGCGACCGCATGTTCCAGTTCGCACCCGTCTACGTCAGTGCAGAAAGTATGCGCTGGTGGCTCGGCCGCGAGTGCTTCGCAAAGCAAAAATGCATCCTCGCTACGCGCGAAGAGAAGAGCATCGAAGACAGGGAAGACGAGCAAGAAGACCAACAACTCGCCCGCTCCTCCGAATCCTCCGACAGCGACGAAGACAACGAACTGGGCGACTCGCAACCAGGCCCCAACGCCCTCTCCAACAACGCAAGCGGCGGCCTCCAACGCCGCGACAGCAACCGCGCCCGCTTCGCCTGGTACGGCCCGCGAACTCCTCCCTTCGCCCTCTGGGTCTGCGGCGCAGACGATCTCGTCGACGGACGGCGCCTCCTGCGCCGCTTCGAGCGTAACCGCGAGCCCTTTGTCGACGTCGTGCACTCCAAGATCATCGAGGGTTACGAGCACCTCGATGTCATCTGGGCTATGGACGCTATCGAGAAAGTGGGTAAAGAGGTCAGGGAAGTGATTTGGAAGACGGCGCCTAAGGAGGCGAGACGCGTGTGTCGGACGCCGAGGGGCTGTGGGGAGATTAAAGAGCATGAGTTTTACAAGAGGATGGCGGATGAGAGAGAGTGTGCAACGAGGGAGGTAGATGTTACGGCGGGGGAATGGAGTGAGAAGGGGAAGGAGCAGGTTGGTGGGGGAGCCGGGGAGGGCAACAGGGACTTGGAGGGAGAGATTCGCGAGGTGGAGGAGAGGGTTTTGTGAAGAGAGTGGGCATGCTTTTGGTCTTCGCAGTGGGTGGTCCACGTGGTTTTGGTGGTATACATGGGCATTTACTTCTAGCGTTGCATTGCCTGATCAGTTTCGGTACAGTACACATGATATCCCTTCCCTTTTGGCGTCAAGTAGACTAGCTAGATCAGATAAGCATACACATAAAGTGGAGTGGACTAGATGAGAACTTGTAAGAGCCCAGACTGTTCCGACTGCTGGCATGGCAGGAATACGGTCAACGCCGGGCTGGCAGAAAATGCTCCCATGCCTGAGTGCCTCAACGGATTGAGTACATGTCCATGGCACTTCCGGCGTTTATAACTTAGATCCCATAACTTCCAGACTACAAGCACCAGCACGCTCGCCATTGGGTACACTTCGCGCTCTGCAAGACATCGCCTGCCAACATGCCTAGAGCCTTCAAATACCTGTCCTAAGCCTCCAGCGTCCGTAAATTCGACTCCTCCAGCTCGAGCAGGATCTCAACGATGAGTATGTTTACTGGATTCGCCGTGTCGACTTCGACCGCAAGCTCCTACACATAGCGTCCCGGCCAGCCGAGGAAGACCGCCAGAGTTGACAACAAAACCTACCCCGTCAGCCCGAACTTGTTCTGCTTCCCAGCTCGCCTTGCTCTGTGACAATCGTTTTCCAGGAATAAAGGGTCGTGGCGGAATTTATCAGAGCTTGAGAGGGATGTGCTGATTCCATGCCACAGCCGAGAGAGCACAAAGCTATTCCCAATCCGGTATCGGGAACTAAGACTGGGTTGAAAACGACCGTACCTACAGACATGATGTGTCGGCTTTGGTAGTAGATGCATCGATAAGCTCACATTCCTACAGTTGATGATTCCAAAGTGAGGAGCACTAGCGATCCCTCAGAGCTCTAAACATAATAGATCTATAACTTAACCGTAAACCTCTCCCGTATCCTTTCCCCGAATGCGAAGAAGAGCACGGGAGCAGGAGCCAGCACCAGACTGACGAAGCCGAAGACGCTAATCCCCCATCCATACCCCAGCCCATCGAATAAGCTCGGCGCGAGCAGAGGAACCACGCCACCCACCAGCGATCTGAACACCGTCCCGGCAGCAATAGCGCTCGCAGCATACGTCTTGAACGAATCAATGTAGTAGTTTTGCGTGCAGTTCAGAATCATAACCTGCCCAATGCCGTAGAAGAAGGTGCCAGCAATAGACGCAAACCAATGAGCGTGCTTCTCCACCGTCCATGCAAACCAGAAGAGCGACATGGGGATGAAGACAGCGCCAATATTTGCGAGCGGGAGACGATATTCGGGCATCGGCTTCTCGCTGTGCTTAGCTGTAAGCTTCTTGTATACGTCGTCGATTCGCGGAACGAGAAACCAAACCGCGAACAGGAAGCCGGATCCGGGACCGAGGTAGAGGAAGCCGACTTGCTCGATGCTGAAGCCGTAGGAGCCAGAGTAGATGTCCTGCATGTTATCACAGCTACGTTGGCGAGCTTTCTGTATCTCGGCTATGCTCGCGGATCCTCTTCTGGATAATCTTCGAGCTTGAGAAGGTGTTGAGCGTCAGTTACCTTTCTTTGCCATGCCAAAAATTACAATCACTGGTCTACTATCCTCTTTGTCGCTCCAGCGTTCTTGCAGCAAAGTCGTATGTTCGCCGTTGCGTGCCATGGCGGCGGTATCAAGGGTCTAACTGTGGCTCAAAGTTCGAAGAAAGAAGAAGCAATAACGGAGGTCGAGCCCTATTAGCTCTGTCATCATCACGGGGTTTGTCAAGACTAAATCGGCGCTTAGCCAGCCAATCAATAGACATTCACATCGACCACCTCCAGTCACTCTTGCTCATGCTCGTGCCCGTATATCAATCTCATTGCTTCGCATTTCGAGAGACCCATTACTTAAGGCCTCTCTTGCTAACCTCTCGATACCATCACTCGCAAACCGGGTCCAAACCTTTGACTCGGCACTGGAAGACTAACACCAACCCGCCAACCGCTCTACTGCCCATAACCCCCCACTGCCACTACGGCACACTAGGGTAGAGAGTCTAGAAGACTAATGGTTAGGAGGAAATTACTGCTTCGGCCGGAACCCTGCAGGCGTGGTCAGTGGTTGCCCCGAAGAAAAGACAGCCGGTTTCCAAGGACTTACTTCGGAGCATCGTAGAAGCGCGGAGCCACCCCTTCATGCGCTTCGCGAATGCCGGTAGCCACCTCTTCTCCTTCCTGAATCGAGCCATGTCCACTATCCGGTGAACGGGGACTTCCTGCTCAGCTCCACCCGTCTGTTCCAAGCACGCCGCTCTGCAATGCGGGGGCCGCGAAAGATGCAGCGAGTAGTGCAATCTCAGCTTCAGGCACAGACCTACAATATTCGTGATTACGTTAGCCATGTCAAGATCCATTTCCTCGAAGCAAATCGTAAGCACTGCAGCGTGTGGAAACTCGTCAGCAACGTCCCAAGCACAGGCATAGAGCGCAAGCTTGAAAGACGCCAGCGGATCCGGTTGTTGCACTGAAGGCGTCGACCCAACCACCCCAACCGCAATCGCAAGTCGCCACGCTTCCCTGGCTCCCACGCCCACAATCCGGAAATAGCCTCTGTCGCCTCTGTCCTCCAGCGGCCACGGAGTGTCCATCTCCTCTTTGGCGTCGGGCGCTTCGATGTAGAAGAGACACGGCGGGTGAAGTGTTCGGATCTCGCATCTGTAAGGCCGGCTATGCCGAATGTGTAGACCATGTTGGATACCAAGCCCTTCCACCCAGGGGCCATAATCGTGGATTGATATGAGCGCCCTGCAGGCATGCGCGATGATGTGCCACTCGAAGCGATTTATATCGACCTGGTCCAAGAGGAGGTGTTTCACCTGGGAGCTAACGCCCGCCCAACGCGGCGCCCACGTCACTATGTATTGAAGTCGGAGGGGGGTAGTCGTCGCGCGTCGCAGGCCGATCGATTCGATGCTCGGGAGCGAAAACACGGGAAAGAGAGCCAGAAGCGGCAGCCCTGGCGTGACGTCCATGTCGACATACCTCAACGCCGGAAGGCGCAACGGCATGTTTTTCCAGAACAACATCTGATCGACCGAGTTGAAGGCGTACGCTGACAAATCCAGCATTTCCAGATTCGGCAGAAGCTTGACCAGCAAGTCCAAGGTCACGTTGCTGAAGCGCACCCAAGAGGACAACGCGTTCATACCCTCGCGCTTCAGTCGCTCCTCGATAATGCGCGAACACTCCTCGAGGTCACCGGGGTCCTCGTGCGTCGCGGTCAGGCTCTTCACGTAGTGGCAGAGGTCGCGCCGGCTACGAAGGGTTCGACGGAGTGCTCCAAGTGATGCGACGTAGACATGTTTCGGGACGCTTCGCGTTCGCACGCTGACACTGGCGTAAAGGTGCGGCTCGGTGATGCGACGGAATTTCTTCGAAACGAGCGACAGGCTGGAGAGCGTCTTCGTATTGCCAGCGTGACGGACAACGATATCCTCAACAAGCTCCTCTGGAAGCTCGTCGAAGACGGCCATTGCTGCGGTGGCCCACGAGTGGGATTTGAGTGTCACGGCGCGAAGAGTACGCATAGAGAGAATTTAATCTAGGTGACGTCTTCGCGTGGGACTCAGCCCGCAGCAGTGAAGGCGAGAGTATACAATCGCTTTCACTTCCAGCCGCAAAACCCAACACTGATTCACCTAGCTTCCAAGTTCAACAGCCCGACCCCAGGCCACTCCGCATATTTCTGTGCAAACCTTGATGTCTTCAGTACCCTCATCGACGTCATCTACCTCACTTATCCCACATATCTCTTAGCGCCTTGATGCCCCCCCTCCTTCCCCTCAAGACACAAGTACGTCTCCTCCGTCAAGGCCCGCCCCTCACTGAGCTCCCTAGCAAGCGGCAGCAGTATGAGCGTCTTGTCCTCTGTGACCAGTAAACACGCCTTCCTCCCATTCGTGCAGATTGAACACGCCGCCTCCTCGGCTTCTCCCTTCGCCCACACCGGCGGCGAGTTCTGGAATGTGGTGTGCACGCAACGGCCTATATTTCGATCTCCGAATATAAAACGGCGTCCGGACTCAGCGTGGGTAAGCGTTTGTTCGACGAGATTGAGGATGGAAGCTGGGAGCTGGGCGTCCTTCAGGGGTATGAGGACAGTTCGGATACCGGAGCACGTGCGGATGTAGATCGGAAAGCTGCGGATATTGACATATTGGCCAATCTTGTAGTGCGTCTTCCTCTTTTGTGTATCAGTGGCATCTTGCTGCGTCCTCTCCAGCAGAGCGATCCTCGACTTCAGCTCCTCCAATTCCGGCCCACGAGCCTCATCTTGCTTGACCAGTTCCTCGACCCTCTGATTAGCAGCCTTCAAGTCGAATTGCAGTGCTGCTATTTCTTCCTCCTTCCCATGCAATGCGCTTATAACGTGCCTCTCCAGCTTGACCAGCCTGTTCTTCAATGGCTCGAGCTCGGATCCGGACGCTCGCGTCTGCGCCTTGATATCTTCAATAATTCGTTCGAGGTTTTGAATTTTGCATGCCTGCTCTTGCGATTGGGTCTCGAGCTTTTGAATTTCCTGGGCCTGCTCATGAGACTTCGCCTCTAGGGCTTGCATCTTCGGGGCCTGCTGCTCCTCTGATGTCGACAGTCGCTCTTTTAGCTCTTCAATCTCTCCCGAGAGCACGTCGATTAGATCTTCCTTCTGTCTCAATTGCATCTCCGCGCTCTCTTTCGTCTCTCGAAGCTCCTTTTCGAGGCCTTCATACTGGGCTTGCAGTCGCTCCTATTCCGTGTCAGCCATTGCCCGGGCCAAGGCACTCCGCACCCCTTCCTCAGCGGGCACTACAGCAATAGCCTAGACTCACCAGCCTCTGCATCAGATAACCCGCCTTCTCATCCGATGTCTTGACTTTCCAGGTCCAGCCTTGGCCAGTTTCGAGGTCGCGGGGTTCGGGGTCCGGCTTAAGGGTGATTTCAGCCATGGCTGGTTGGAGGAGAGATAGATATGAAGGTGGCCAGTATTAGGTATCTAATGTCGTGGGTAGCGGATTGATGTCGTGAGCAGTAGAGCTGAGGTGATGATCGTTGAAGGACTCGGCAAGATGCGCCAAGACTCGCGTTCGGTGAGAGCACAATAAACAAATTGAGGTCGAGTAGAGATTTGGAAATGGGCGGTTTGTAGTGGGGCTTAAAACACTTTGGGGGAAGATTTACCCCAGCGAAAACTGTCCATAGCTTTCACCTTGGCCGCCTCTTTGATATCCGAACTTAGGCACACCTCTAGCTTGTGCAGTGACCTGTATAGCCTCCCTTATTTTCCCGTCCACCGCTTCTCCATCCACCTAAAAACCGGAAAGGAAACACCACAGAACAGAGCCGTCAACTCATGCCCCACATTCCCACCCTTCTTCCCGATCAAGCCAGCAATAGGACCAGTATACCAACTGACTTTCATACCCACAGCAGCGCCTAGGAACCCGAAAGCGAAAGCGCCGATAGCGCCCCAACCAAATGGTAGCAACTCCCAGCTCGCCCAAGCATCCCAGTCGTAGTTGGACCATCTTGAGCGGCGGAAGATGATGTGCTCTTCAATGATGACGACGAGATGGACGATGGTCCAGTATCCAATAATTGACAGGAAAGTCTGGAGGGTATCTTCGAAGAATGCAGCGGCGCAACACCCGACGGTTATGGCAGCGACGAAGCCGAAGGTTACGAAGGCGACGCGAGGGATGCGAAGTGCCCAGGGGCCAAAGTTCTGGGTGTGCATGGCGAAGGAGTAATTGTTCGGGATATTGTTCTGCGAACGTTAGTACCACATCAAGATGGTCGAACGGACAAACCTACCGGAATAGAACTTAAGCCTGCAAGAACAAGCAGAAATTTCCCGAATCCGCCAGCGGGTAGCAGAGCCATTTTCAGTGGGCCACCGACGCCCGCATCTAGATAGGCAGCCTTCCACTCATAGTTGGTCTCCGTCCCAGTGAACAGCGCCGCGCCGAGGGTTTGGACCAGGATAGTCGGAACGCAGATTCCGACGTAAGTCGCGGCGAAGATCTTCCATCGAGGCGTGTTGACGGGCATCTTGACGTTATAATCCGCGGCGCAATTGATCCAAGAGACGGCGAACGAGAAAATGACGGCGATGAAGGAGAATGCCGATGCGGCTCCATCGGCACCAGTAGGCGACTTGATTGCGTTGCCGTCGAAGTGCTTAGCTCCGGTACCAGCTGCGACGCACCAGACGATGAACGGTGGAATCCAGAGGAAAGCGTCGAGTCGATGGATCCAGGTGATGCCCAACGCACAGATGATGAAGACAGATGTGCAGATGATAATGACGCCGGCCCATTGAGGACACTTCCCGTCAGAGAGAGCGTAGAGCACCGAAGCACCGGAGATCGAGTTGATGGCATTCCATCCTGTCGTGCTGATCATGGAGAAAATGACCACGAGAAGGTTGCCCCAATAGCCGAAAGAGTACCGAGAGAAGGTCGTCATTCGCAGACCGGTAAGACCAAAGGTTGCGGTCCATGCAGGCAAGAGGCAGGCCATTACGTTGACGGCCATGATGATAGCGAAGCAGTCCCAGAACGAGAGGCCCATGCTTCCTCCAACCATACCAGTATTGAGTGTTGCGACAGCCATGTTGGCGCTCAACCTGGGATATCGTTAGCGCCTACCAAAACCGTCCCTGCGCTAAGTGTCACTGAGCCATCCCAAAGCGAAAAAAAGGTTTGAGTGTTGCAGTGTGGAGATAAACGAAGAGAGGTGGTAGCTTACCAAAATGTGCACGCATTCCAGACTTTGGAGGTATTTTTCGCCCGATCCTCATCCGTAACTCGCTCAATGCCACCAGTCTCAACAGACAGCTTCTTCAGCCATGCCTTGAAGCCAGAGGTCTTCTCAATCGAGCCGACCTGAAGCTCATCGTTCGAGGGTGCTTCGAAAGATTGTTTGGAGTTCATTTCCGAGTCGATGGGGTATTCCGCTTTGGAGGCCATTGCTTGGTGGACTGGTAGATTGATGCTGCATCGTAGAGTTCCCCGGCCATTATATGTTTCCAATGGAACTTCTCGTGGTATTGATGGAATATCGCGATTTCATGATGGAGTGTCGCGATAAGGTTATCGCCGCGGTATGCCGTAGGCTAGATTCGAGCTGGTCCGTATCACCGCGGCATCCCGCGGTAGGCTGGTGATCTGCATCTATCAACTCTACTAACTAGCCGGGCTGCCGCGGGGCTAAAGCTCCATGAAAAGACTGCTCTGCCGATAAATATAAGTATAATTGCCTCGAGAGCTCGCAAGGACATCCAGAAGGTCCATCAAGTCATCGCCTTACACTTTACATCTCTTCCAGCACCGGAGGATTCGATACGTCGAACTTTTCTCTGCCTCTTTCTCCACACATATTTCGCTTTTCTGTGATACAAATGGAGCAGAGCACATTGATTCGCCGTGGAGTCGGACTTCGTGGAGTGGACCCACGCAAAGTCTCCCCAGGCTACACGCTCTTCGCGCACCTCACGAGCCCCGGCACCGTAAAGCTCATCGACAATCATGGGCAGGAGGTCCATCGATGGGACCTTCCTTACCGCCCCGGCCGACATGCGCAGATCTTGAATAACGGGAACCTGGCCTACAATGGTGTCCATCCGGATGCACCTCGACTGTTCCCCCTCTGGCAGAAGTACCGCGGCGGAGTAATGATGGAGGTTGACCCACACGGCAATGTTGTATCGGAACACCGCGACCCGCTTGCCCATCACGACCAACATCATTTGGACAATGGCGAGCTGCTCTATACCACTGTTGAAGGACTCGGACCAGAAAAGGGCACGGCTGTGCTGGGAGGCATCCCGGACAGCGAGGCGCCGGACGGCAAGGTGTACGCCGACTGCATCAAGCATGTATCCCTGTCGGGGGAGCTGCTGTGGTTCTGGAAAGCGATCGATCATCTTGATCCGAAGAAGTTCCCTCTGCAGCCACACTATCCTCGCGAACACTGGCCGCTCATCAACTCCGTGTACCCACTAAAAGACGGCAACATTCTTGCCTCTCTGCGCAGCGTGTCCGCGGTCATCATCATCTCTAGAGAGACTGGCGAAGTCATTTGGCACCTTGATTCGACGGTCTTGGCTCAGCAGCACTGCGCGAGCGAGTTGGAGGATGGAAGCATTCTGATCTTCGACAATGGGACATTCCGCCGCCACGAAAGCGCAACGTACTCTCGAGTCATCCAGGTCGCTCGCGAGGACAAGTCGATCGTCTGGGAGTATCGCGACCCGCATCCAATGACATTCTTTACACCTTTCATGGGGGGAGCGCAGCGGCTTCGCGGCGGCAACACTCTGATAACAGAGGCTGCCTTTGGCAGGATCTTTGAGGTGACAGAGAAAGGTGAGATCGTGTGGGAGTATGTGAATCCGGACTTTGCCGACTACACCGGGTTGGATGCGAAGGAGATTGAGGGGTACTTTAGATACCCTGCAAATGCTCTGTTCAGAGCGTATAAGTACGCACCAGAACAGATCCCTTGGCTTCACCCCAACTGAGTGTAGAGGAGGAAAAGAGGAGGGTATGTTGCCGCCGAAGTTTGAGTTTCTATAGCCGGAGTGTTGGGCTGGGTCGGGATGGCGTTTGGTATAGCTCTTTTCGAATCCCTCAATAGATGTCCCTCGTCTCAACAGCTCGTATGACGTTCTTTATTACGTTCATCTTAGAGGAGTGGTTGGAAGTCCGGAAGCATGGAACCGTTGATCATGTCGAAAGTAGATGCTCCATAGAACTCCGGAAAGAGCTGAGCGAAGTCGTCTTGGATAGCCGGATCAACTCCAGCATACGATGTGCTAGGGCTGGGACTAGAATCAGGACGCAACTTTTTGTGGAAAGCAGCGACAACATCGCCCATCGTGTGCGCCACATGGCATGGAAGGCCGATGGCGTGTAGCCACGATACCAGCGACAAGATCAGCCCATCGAGACCGTGGAGATCATGCGATGATGAGAGTTGCTCTTCATAATTGTGAAGCAGCCGGCAGAGTGTAACAGCGGCGAAGCTGATCATGTGGTATATATGATCCGTGAGATGGCGCGTCCGCTCGTCGGTCGACTCCATTGCCACATTGATGGTGGCGGTAGATAAGCGAACCATTTCCAGTAGAAGTGATTCTCTAACCGCGGCGGAGCGAGTCTTCAGAGACTGGTCATAAGCTAGCAATTGAGCAAAGTAGAAGCCCATGTGGACAAATTGAGATCGGGGTTGTTCTGCTTGGGACCTCAGCAACAGGCGCCGTAGGATAGATTAGGGAGGCTTACCCAAGAGGAATCCCCACTCTTCCTTCCAACCATGTAGCATCGCCTGCGTCTTCGGAAGATCAATAGCTGTACCGCAGCTTTGATACATAATCCAGTACAGGTGCACCTCTGCTACCATCCGGGATTCGAAATTGGTAGCATGATTGGATCCAAGAATCAACCGACACCTTTCCACATCTTTTTGGTCCAGGACAGCTTTTCGACGCGTTCCCACACAGTAGCTGCCGACATTAGCGTACGCATTATGGGACCTGGAGGACGCACTGAAGATGTACAAGGCAGAGGTGATTCCAAATGCACAGATGGTCGAGCTCTTGCTTCCCCAAGCTCGTTCTACTGGCATCCATCTCAGACGGGAAAAGGCCGCTAGCTACGCTATGCTGCAGCGCAAATCCACTTAGCAGCCAGCTGTCAATTCCTAATGGAATCTGTCCGATAGTCGTCGACCACAAGCTCAATACCAAAGATGCCTGGAAGAATTCGATTGGTTGCGGCACTGTGAGCAGTGCGAGAGATAGCAGAGTCTTAGCTTCTTTGAACAGCTTTGGTGCGAGGCGCGCCGCAAGGTCCTGGGAAGTATGGCGAACGGCTATGAGACAACAGGCGGCGAGCAGCAGGGGAGACTTGCGAACATCTTCGAGGAGCCGCGTTGCTGGTGTGACCGGATTGAAAGACACCCACCTACCATAGTTCTCCTGGAAACCCGCCAGTAACGAGACCGCATCTTGCTCACTCAGCAAGCCCTTCAAAACAATGTCGTCAGAGAGACTCCGGGACGGCGTATTCGTCGCAGTCCGGTCCGCAGCTCGAAAGCCTGACTGGGTAGTTACATCGCGAAGCACAAAAAGCGGTGCGGGATTTTGCTCAGTTCCCTCTGGTTCAACGTGTGGCTGGGACGGGCTTCCTTCCTGTACCGGCGAATCCCGGGGGTGTGGCGCATGTGCTCGTGGGGGGTTACCAGACTCTACATCATCCAAGCGTTTTATCAAGGCCTCTACTACCCTCTCGAGGCGTTCAATCCTAGGAAGGTCAGCAGGAGAGCAGGTGGAAATCGGATAGTCCAGTAATACCTTCTGTCATCGTCGGGATGCCTGCTAGGACCACCATTGCTGCCCCATGTCGCTGCGCCGGCATTGTGATGCCGGGGTTCATCACTGAGGGAACAGGCCTGTCCTAGACGGTCACATCGAAGACACGCTCGACCGCTGGCCGTCTCATAACATCTCGTCTTCTGCTTCCGGCATGCTGTGCAGGCTTTCGAAGCGCGGCCACGGTCTGGAGGCATGGGACCGCTTTATGGTTTCACACGACCCAGGCGGTTTCGAGTTCAGGACTCATCTTTGAGGGGCTGGAAACGAGATGACAATCAGATGAGAAGGTATGGTTGTTGAACGGCGGCCCGCGAGCAGCGCTGGAGTCTCAGGGCACAGACCGATAAGTCTAATCCATATTGGGATAGCGTGCACGGGCCAGGCCGCTTCACCCCAACATCACCCCCATGAGCTAATTCATTGCCGATGCCCACCAAAAACACCTTCATCGCCAACGTACATGAAAAGCTACTAATTATTTTAAATAGCGTATATCTAAGTGCTTCAAGATATAGCATGTATAGATTTATATTTTAGCTGTTTACATTTAGATCTATATAGCAAACTGTGGTTGCACAGTATCTATATGGCATCGGCAATGAATTAGCTCACCCCGGTGACATCCTCCTGAGCTGCATTCCCCTGTCACACTCCATCGCTCTGCTTGAAGAGGCCACGCATTGAAGCGCGCTGTTAGCTTGTGTTGATCATCTGTGAATGCGAAGCCGTCGCAATGTCTATTGACGTTTCCTCCACATCACCACATGGAGCCCCTCCACGAATCCACGAAGCTATTTATGCGCGTCCTGATTGACAGAGCAAATCAGTATAACCCGGTCGGACGTCAACATGTCTGCAGATGAGAAGCTCGCCGAATTAGAAGCCCAGATCAAGGAAAATGCGGAGAGAATACAAGGTCTGAACACCGAGTTAAGAGTTTACAACCAAGAAACAGAACAGTTCATCGCCCTCTTACGGGATCAAGAGGGTATCCAGATCTCCAGCTTGGATCACCAAGACGCCGAAGCAAGCCTTAGGGAAGAATATCATGATGGAGGCGAAGGCGTCTTCGAGGATATCGATCTTCGCACGCCCCAGTCATATCACCGTCCTCAGGCACAGGGAATGCTACCAGGTGCCCATCATGCTGGGCCTTCCCCACCCGAGCGATCGACTGATTGGAATAGCGCAGCCGCACGAGCAGCGGCACTTTGTCTGGCCCTCGTCATCCCCGGGGCCAGCGGCGAGCTTCTTGAGTTCCCGATCGAGATGCATGATCTTGCATTTGTGCTACAAGAGACGCTCAAAAGGAAGGGCTGGCGCAAAGATTGTATTAGTATTGCTATCGAAGTGAGACTTTCTGCTGATTTCATTGCTATACATCTGCCGGTTAGCTCGAAGAGGCTAATATATTATTCAGGGCTTCCTCGAGCGACCTATGATACGAATCATGCACGAGAGGGGTTAGCATAGGCCAGCACTGCCGCATTAGTCGGAGCCGGCCAGCCGAGCACTGGGTCCGGGGGAACCTGAAATCCTGGCGATATTTTACTCCACGGTACTATCCTAGCAAGTTTTGTTTCCCGTTTCCATACCTTCTTTCTCTCCTTCGAAACTATCTAGGCATGCGTCGGTGCTTTGAGAGCCAGGATTTTTTCCGCCGCACGCTCCGCCGCAATGATAATGGCCGCAGACGGATTGCCAGTCGTGATGCCTGGGAAAATGGACGCATCGACTACGAACAAATTATCCGTGCCATAAACCTTTGTGTCGAGATCCACCACGGCTTTACCCCCCGTGCGTCCGTCGTCGGCACCGATGGTGCAGGAACCAACCCAATGGTTGGAGTTTCGAGATCCGGGCGTGGCAGGGATCTAGAATCGGTCAGTATTGCACATCATCTGGGCTGCACTTTCGACTCGGTCATGGCTTAGACTTACAGAATTCACGAATGCAGTGGTCGTTTGGTTCACGCTCGGTGCGACCCAAGTCAGGTTCTGGACCTGGCTCAATACGCCCCTGATGTATTCGATGCCCTGGATTACGGCTTCCTTGTCGTACTGGTTGCGTAGGTACGGCGGAGTGGCTACGTGCGTGTTCATATTCCCCATAATTTCCACTCGGCCACGCGAGACTGTTCCCGTTCCGAGGTACTGAGTGATTGTCATGGAGGCTAGTCATTGTCAGTGCCGCTGTTCCGGGTTCCCGTGCGGACTAGCACTTACTGTTCGTCCTGCCTTCAATGCGAGCTTGCCACTGTATATGCCGGACAATGCCATCTGATCCGTTGATTTGCTGCCAGAACTGGAGACTTGTGAGCAAGGATCCGATAGGTGTGCGCATCAGGGGCTCCTTACTATGGGTCCTAGGTTAGGGGCTACTTGGGTCAAAATGCCAGTCCTGTTCTCTGTCCAATATGTCAGTAGTGATTTCATATCCGGTTTGCAGGAAAGTCTTACTGAGATATGCGTCGGCGTCACTCGGAATTGGGTTGGGGTATGCAGCGTAGAAATCGTAGAAGACGATGTCCGGATGCGCGATCTGAATGTCGGTCTATAAATTTGTAAGTGACCTGAGCAGCGATGCAGTCTAGACTCGGCTGGTACACTTACGCCAACGTGGTCATTCAAGTTGTAGCCGACCGGAAGATCGATCCACTGGTCCGACGAGATCATGGTAGGGCCATCAATAGTAGAGCTATTCACGATCTGCAGTTGGTCGGTCGGGCCGATGCCACCTGTACAGCATGAGTAGCGCTCCAAATACCAATAGCTGGCGACCCACTTCGCATCAGCAGCTTCGCGGACCCAAATGTCCCCGCAGAAAGAATAACTCGTCCGGTTCCGGGAGTAACCTTGACGGTCCCAAAGTACCCAGGACCAACGGACCCTTCCTTATTGCATTCCAATTCGACACCAGTGACATGGCCACCGGTCCTGACTACCCTTCTGGCCACCGTATTGGTCCACAAACTGAACTGCTCACGCTGCGCCGCCGTAACGAGGTAGGTCGCCAGTGGGCCTTGTCTCTCGGCGTGTTCGAGGAAAAACGTGCTGTGAGCGTACGTGTGGTTTTTCTCGTCTGAGTGTTCGTTCGCCACGACATATTTGAAGCCAGCTGCGTCCAGACCCTTCGATATCCTATCAAAGCCCTGTTGCAAGTAGAGCTTTCCATCCATGGAAGGAGTGTAGGTCTGCAGCAGAAGGATTTAGCGTGACTGGAGGGTGTCGTTGTAAACAAGACTGGTCACCACTTACGCCAGGAATTCTCTTGAAAACTTTGTCGGTGGACGTTTGCATGTCGCTGTTCTTCCAGCCGGTTGGGAAGTTGTAGTCCCAGTCTCTGGGGTGAGGTTTCCACCATAGCGCAGAGTTTACTGCGACGCCACCGCCTAAGACACTGGCGTCGTAAGAGTCAGTCCATACAAAGCTCTTGTGCTTCACCACTCATGACATAGATTGCTAGAAAACGCTTACCAGCCACCCATCACACCAGTGTCCTCACAGGCGACGCCAACAGGGTCATGCCAAATCTCGTTGAAGAGGCCAGGAACATCGAAACGAGTCAAATTGGTCCCCAGTAGCCATTCTGGCTTCATTGTTCCATTCCATCTTCCGCTCGATGGTGGGCCTTTCTCGATGAGAAGCACCGAGTGCCCTGCTTCGCTCAATCGGTCCGCAATGGGAATGCCTCCGGCACCAGAGCCAATCACGATGTAGTCATACGTCTTGCTCGAGTCCAGTGCGGTACAGTTTGGGTTCGTGGTGTTTTGGCTCAGTGCGAGCTGATAGAAGGAAGCCGCTACTGCAGCCAAAGCAAAAGCTCGAGCCATTGTGAGCGACGGAAGCAGGATTTGCAGGAAAAAGACGCAATGCCGTGAAGAAGTCTGGCAGTTTCTTCAACGGATACTCACGTTCGGAAAATCAGCGAGTCTAGAATATAAGCTTGCTGCACCCCAGATTCCTACCGGCGGGTCTAGTGGGGTCGACCCGAGCCTATGGTCCCCAAATGCTGTGAATATATTATAGGATCGCCGTATGATCTGCTCGTCTAAGGGAGTGAGATTAGCCAGGGCCTTAAGCCCGATCCCTGTAAGGCCACCTGGATAATTAGGCGGATATCATGTTCACCCTTTTGGTGCACATGTATGAGTATCAGGTGGCAGAAAGAACTGCCGAGAGCCCCTGTTCGACCGTAGAAGCTTAGTAGACTACTCGAATATACTTCCATGCATGCCGTCTCCACACAACTCGGTATTAAGTTCCTCTACTTCTTCATATAAGCTTTATGGCTTGCGTGCGGGGCGTCTAACTTATCCTTCAAGCAGAACCACATGAGCAGCACGAGAGATAGACTGGATACGCAGCAAGGGTCGCGGAATTTGTCATTATTCGCTTTCATAATCGTACAGCACCCACCGAAGTGCAGGTTTCACAGCTTCGCCTTCACTTCATCCGGCTTCGCAACTTCAACGAGCAGTTTCCCTACGAAAGTCAGCAACGTGCCGCGTCGAGTGCACACAGAACCCACCTGTATTAGCGCCGTTGAATAGATCCACAAGCGCCTGTTCCGCCTTCGCTAGACCGCCGTTCACTATAGTTTCTTTCCGCTTGAGCTTCCCTTCAGACAGCCACTGTGCGAGCTGCTTCTTCGCCTCAGGGTACTGCGCGGTGTAGTCCATTACGATGAAGCCTTGCATGCGGATGCGCATTGAGATGATCATGAGGTAGTTCTACGGGCGGTCAGTCCAAGTGCCACAGGGAAAAAAAGGCGCTCCTGACCTTCGGACCTTGCGGTTTTCCCTTGTTATATTCGCTAATGGCGCCACACATGACGAACCGGGCGTGAGGCTTTGCTCTTGAGAGTGCCATGTCTAGGATTTCTCCTCCCACTGGGATGGTTAGCCTCTGGTTGTTTACATGGCGTGGATGAGGACATACCATTATCAAAGTATACATCGATCAAGCCCTTCTCGCATATTAGCAATCGCGGCGTCCGGTGAGTGAAGAGCAAGGCCTTACCTTGGTCGCCGCCCGGAACTTCTTTGCGAAGTCCGGGTCCTTGTAATTCAACGCCTCATCAAAACCCAACTCCTGCTTCAACCACCGAACCTTATCATCCCCACCTGCTAGTCCCAGGACTTTCGCTCCCTTAATCTTCGCAATCTGCCCCACTACACTACCCGTCGCGCCGGCAGCGCCCGAGACCACGACAAAATCTCCCTTCTTCACCTGCCCGACATCAAGGATGCCGAAGTACGCTGTTAGTCCCGTCATTCCTAGTACGCCGAGGACGTCAGTGGGAACGGCGCCCGGTGGTAGGTGGAGAGATTCAAGCTGTTTGTCGTTGAGGACTGCGTATTCGGACCATCCGCACATGCCACTCGCGTACGACCCCACAGGAAAGCTTTGCGACTTTGATGCTTTGACGATGCCGATGCCGTAACCGCGCATCACTTCGCCGATTTGTACGGGTGGAACATAGGACCGGGTGGGATTCAGCCAGCCGCGCATTGCTGGGTCGAGGGATAAGTACAGAGTCTGGAGGAGTACTTGGCCATGTTTTAGGCTGGATGGGTCTGGAACAGGTTGCTGCTTCGTTGTGAAGGTTTTGCCGGGGATGATGCGATCCGAGGGCCGCTCGGCGAGCTGGACGGAGGTGTAGGAAGGCATTGTCGCGCACGAAGTAACGGGCGAACGAAGAATAACATATAAAGACTAGTCAATACCTAGGTATCTCTCGGAGTCTCGGGCAAGGAGCTTGGCACGACTCGTCGCAGTACAGCTTCGAGCAGGCCTGAAGGTGTGGGGTTCGGGGTGAGCGATGGGAAACGGGAAACATACCGAGGCATCTCAGCTCACCGAGCCCGCCACCAAAGCAGACTAGACTAAGAGCCAGAAATTCGAGACGCGTCGCGAGTCAGCGCAAGGAACGTGACCGGGTGGCGAAAGTGGTTGCCTGGGCGAGCTGCGACAGCTTTCTGGCGTTGCGTTTCCTGCGGACCCACTTCGAGGATTGGCCAATAGGAGGCGCTGGCGCACACGCGCGCAGACCCCGTCCGAAGCGTCTCACCTCGCGGAACATTTTCGAGAACCGCTTCTCGACCCCAGAACGGCTGTCTTGCTGCTGATACTGGCTCTGCGCGAAGGTACGAACAGTGCATTCTCTCAATTGCCTTGTGTAGTTGTTTGCGACTTTCGGTGGGCTGACAAATTGCCTGTAGGCACCGTTCCTGGGGCAACCGGCCTCAAGCATCCCAACCCTCGTCGCTCCAACGAAGCATTTGCGTATACGCCCTATTCACGCGTCGCTTCTATATAGCGCCGCTGTACGCGTTTCCCGTCGCTAGGAAACCCTTTCGAACCGTCTACAAAGCGACTGCAACCTTCCAGGCCCGAGGGCAGGGTTGGATCCCCCGCTGCGCGATACTTCGCAAACCCACGCTCAACATACTAGATACGGCGAGTGAAGGAGAAGTAAAGGGTTGAGAAGAGGGTGAAGCCTGGACTACGCCGTGTCTCGGCCAGGCGGGTGGCAAAGATAGACTGCGCTGAGCGGGTGAGTGCGAGCCTCGAATTGTGCTTTCACTCCGACGTCTCATTGCTTGCTTGGCTAAACCCCCTCCGGGTGGGCGTGTCCCATTAACTTGGACGACATTAAAGACTCTTGTGCCTGACCCCTGTGCCCGCCGTGGTCCTGAAATCGATTTCCAGGCCCTGGCAGGCAGCTCTGCGCCGTTGGCCGACTTTCACTCCAGGGCTCCGACGTCGGCGTGCTGGCCCAACAACAAGATTTGATGTTCCAGTCGCTGGCGCAATAGGAAGGAACGGGACGCGGCCGGGACTAGCTGCCTTCTGAACGCGCAACTTTCGCGACTCGGTGCCTGAGCATTAGACTATATAAACCCCACCGCCCGCCCACCTGCAGCGTCCACCACCCACGCCTTCACCTACGCCTTCACCCACGACTCGTCGGTGACCAGTCAACCAGCTGCTAGCTGCCAGCTGCCAGCGCAAGGCCTGCCTCGTTGCCAAAGGTTGGTGCTACCCCAGCCGTTCTTCTTGCCTTTCTGATCGCGCTGGCTTGCCACCACGCGGTCTGAGGGCACCCTCGAAACTACCTACCTAACCCTGCAGCTTCCACCACCATGGATTCGCAAGAGGCGACCCAGCCCTCGACGCAGCAAGTGCTCGATCCTCGCCGGCTAGGGCGCAACCACTCTGGACTGGACGACAACGACATCGCCGATGTGTTGGTGATCTTGCACCCTGCCACTCCGGCTGCCATCAAGATAGTCGAGATGGCCGCGCAGACGACGCAAGAGCATGTTCTGTTCTACCACTCCTTGGACTCTTTCGATTCAGAACCCGTCGACATCGAGGAACAAGAGACGATCATCATCAGCAAGTCCGGAGAGCGCGTGGGTCAGGCGCCGCGGGCTGCCGCAGACCTCGCCCTGCGCATGTCGAGTGCACGTCGGTTGAAGTACAAACATCTTGGCTTCATCTTTGGCCGTAATCAACTCCTCTCAGACATCGTCTTTGGCCAAGACTCCGGCAAGCGCATCAGCAATCAGCACTTCCGCATTTACACCAACTTGGAGAACATCCTCATGATCGAGGATATGTCCACCAACGGTACATTGGTTGACGATGTCTGGCTGAAAGGTCGCGACAAGCGCTTCAATAAGGAACGCATGCTCACGCCTAATTCGATGATAACCATCCCACACCCGAACGAGGCCGAGGTCGTCAGGTTTCTCGTTCGCATTCCGCCGCACAACTCGCACTTGTTACGTTACAACCAGAATTTGGAGGTTTTCGTATCAGACTGTAAGACGGGTGCAGAGAGAGATACAGCTTTGCAGCGCCTACAAAAACGAGCTCTTGGCCCTTCGATGAAGTGGGATGGCGGCGAGCGGTATAACATCATCGGTATGTATGATACTGATAGTACAGACCCGACTTCTAAGCATGAACAGGTCAAATCGGAAAGGGCGCCTTCGCGACTGTCTACCAGCTCGCAACCAAGATGGATGGGAGGCTTCTGGCAGCCAAAGAGCTCGAGAAGCGGCGTTTTATGAAGAACGGTCATCTCGATAAGAAAATCGACAACGAGATGAAGATCATGGAGTCACTGCGGCACCCGCACATTGTCGAATTCATCGAGTACCACGATCAGGGCGACCACCTATACATCATCATGGAGTACGTCCGCCATGGGGATCTGCAGAAGTTTCTGATCGACGAGGGTCCCATGCGTGAAGACATGGCTCGACGGATGGCGCAGCAAATCTTGAGCGCTTTGAACTACCTACATCACTCCAAGATCACCCACCGAGACATCAAGCCGGACAACATCCTCATTGCTGAGCTGGATCCCCTGCAGGTCAAGCTCTCGGACTTTGGTCTCTCGAAAGTCGTAACGCACGCGGAAACTTTCCTCAAGACGTTCTGCGGCACTCTACTCTATTGTGCACCCGAAGTCTTCCCCGACTTTCAAGGGCAGGGAAAGAAGCGTCGACGCGAGACAACACTATATAATTCGTACAGCTCATCCGTGGATATTTGGTCATTCGGCGGTGTGCTGTGGACCGCCCTCTGCGGAGAGCCGCCCTTCAAAGGAATAGCCGACGCCACAGGTGAGGCGATGTACAACAACATCATGTCTACGCCTCTCGATCCGGCTGCACTCAGGAAACGCAATGTCTCGGAAGACTGCATTGATCTGCTTTGCCGGATGCTTCAAACAGATCCCGCTGCTCGCCCAACGGAGCTGGAATGCTTGAAACACCCATGGCTGAGGGATGGCGCTACCCTCCCCGCCGATCCGACTCTTCAGTCAATCGTTGAAGAAGATGAGCCCGAAGGAGCCGAGCAAAAGCTTTCGCAGTTGAGTCTCGGCGAAGAGATCCCGGAATCCGACGAAGAAGCCGATATCCTGTCCGATCATGAATTCGAAATGCTCATAGACAGCAGACAGTCGAAGCGCGTCCGCACCGACCCGCTATTTCCTCGAAATCAGCTGCGGGACTATGATGAGGGGGATGATTCTAGCAGGGATCCTTCTTTCCACTCCGAGCACGACATGGAGCGGGATGATGGCGGCGAAGAGAGCTTCCAAGTTGTGCCAAAGCCTTCTCGGCCACGGCTCTTTGGCGAGATCGGCCAGTCCGCGCTGCACAGCTCCGGCCTGCTGAACGCGGTCGCGAACGAGGCGCTCTGTGACGAGGGTTCTGCCGGTGATTGGTCTCAGGAACCCGTTCGAAATGCCAGTGGAGCAGTTAGTAGGGCTCAGCGCGAGCGGCAGGAGGCGTTCGCCGCTGTGCCCCAGCTTGATGGGGGCATCTCTTCTTCAAGCCTGCTTGGGGCAGAGTGGATGGTACGGGACCTGAACATGGCGTCACCTGGGTCCGGTCCGCACAGTCCAAACGAGCCGGCTACCCCAAAGACGCCTGATGTTCCTCAGCACAACTCGCTGGAGACTTCGGACAAGGACGCGAGCCAGATCAGCGAGCCTACTCCGAAGGCTAGGCCGGGCATGAATCGCCAGATCTCTCTACCAAAAACTGCGTCGTTCTTTTATGATCCTTACGACCCAAGCACGCACACGCTTGAGTATGCTTCAAAAGTCAGTGGCTTCGATTTTGTGGGTGCGCAGCAAGCGGCTACGGTGGGCGCGTCCGCCATTGAGGATACCATTAGGCAGTCTGGTGCTGATGGGACTGATACTCCTCCCGATGAAGTGGGTGAGGCCGAACTGACCGCGGCGGTTCCCTTTGTTCCTGCTGAGCTGGACATCAAGCCACCCCCGCGGCGACTTGGCAAGCTTTCTGCCACTGCGGACTCCTTTGCTCCCAGTCTCGTTCTGAACATCGATCAGAGTAGGACTTCATGGGGTAGGCTTCCAACGAATACGATTGTGTACGAGGACAGGAGTGACACCCGGGTCCCTAAGACGGCGTTCGTTATCTTTTTCTGGTCCTCGCAGCCCGGTCTAGGAGAGAACGTTCAGGAGCTCTCGCAGCAAGGAAAGGACTGGACCGGCCTCGACCATATTCATGTCGGCATCTTCACATGCGCGACCTCCGGCATCACAATCAATGGCAAGCATATCCGGAGGAAGGATGACAAGGGTCGCGCGGTCTATGGCCACCTCCACAACGGGGATATCATCCAGGTCTACCACGATTCCCGAAGCGGCGAGTGCCTCAAGTTCAAGTGCGAGTTCTACCTCGGATATGGCAAGGAGCCTCGTTCGGCGGGTGAGAGCTTCCTCGTCCTCTACGGCGCCAAGCTTCCAGAGTAAGACCATCCCTGATATGCTTTTCACATCAGCGCGTCCTCGTCCAAAATTTGACATCTCCCTACGGTACGTGGAACATTTCCCTGTTTTTAGCGGGCGCTGGCGGACAAATTTCCTTCCAACACTACACATATTTCCTTTGTTTAGCATGGCGGCGGCTCATCGGAGTTCTGGGTGGGAGCTCGTCTATGTTTTCTAAGAAGTGGGCGGCATGAGCCTCTGCCACAGACTTTATGTTAGTAGGCTAGGGACTAGGGGCAGCAAGAGGAACGTTTTAGGGACGCTTCCATGTTCATCACCGTCTTGTTGTATGGAGCAACGGCGGGATCCTAGGATAGATGTTTATACAATGAGAGCCCAAAAATCAATCAAACACCAGCGAATGCGCTATCAATTAACATTGCCATTGTCTGTAGGCTGGCGCAACAGCGCTCTATCCTGCCCAGGTGGTGGTGTAGACATCACTGCCGAAGCGGAAATGGGGCTAACCGTTTTTGGCTGGAGGGTTAGGTTAGTGATATGTGGCCTGGCTCCAACCTTGGAATATCTACACCTCACCTTCCACGTCGCATTGCTCCACGAGTTGCTCTCACCTTTCGCTCCATTCCCCGTCTCCCGATGAAGAACTTTTGGGCTCTCCCCGCGTTCCTGCGCATCGCGCTCGCCAGCCAGCATGCGTTCAGCGTCTTTGACGACTTGCTTGCTTTCCCCCAGGTGCGCTTCTACACGGTCAGCGGACCCGATCCATGCTAACAATTGCGGACAGTACGAGGTAGTTTTTCCGAACACATACATAACCGAAGACGCCGCTACATCGCTCCTCTCGCACTCCACATCCCGCAGCACGAGCTCCGCGTCGCCGGATTCGCAAGAAACACAAGACCTCTCCAAGCCGGGCAAGCACTCGCCCAGGCCGCCCAAAGATGCCGTGCTTGAACAAACGTATGAGCCGGTGGTACTAGAAGGACAGCGCTACCTCTGCAGCATACCGATCCTGCCCGACGAAACGCCGCAGAACAGCACCGCGTCCGCCGCAGAAGCAAAAGCCGAGGAGGAGAAAGAATTGATGCGCGCTACAGATCGTGGGTGGGAGCTGCTAGAGGGCATGAACGGGAATTGCATATACTATCTTAGCGGGTGGTGGAGCTATAGCTTCTGCTATAAGGATGAGGTTAAGCAGTTTCACCAGCTGCCGCCGAGTCGCGGGGTGCCAATATACCCTCCGGTGGAGGATACGACGGTGAAGAGCTTCGTCTTGGGGACGTTTCCGGATAAGCAGAGGAAGAAGGCGGAGGAGAGGAAGACATTGGGGGGTGAACAGGGTAGCAAGGAGAGCCCGCTAGACGATGAGGGAAATAAAAGGGAAGATGAAGAGAAGGGCCTAGATCTTCCGCGGCTAGAGACGAAGGGTTCGAGTAGGTATATGGTGCAGCGGCTGTCAGGAGGCACAGAATGCGATCTGACGGGCAAGGAACGGAAAATTGAGGTGCAGGTAAGCTTTCCTGACAGCCCTATTCTTAGTGTTGTGCTAACACTACATGTAGTTCCACTGCAACCCTCAATCCGCCGACAAAATCGCCATGATCAAAGAAATCAGCACCTGCTCCTATCTAATGATCATCTACACCCCGCGCCTCTGCAACGACATCGCGTTCCTCCCTCCACAAGAGAACCTCGCCCACCCTATATCCTGCCAACCTGTCATCGCAGAATCTGAGGTGGACGATTGGGCCGTCAATAGAATTGAAGAGAAGATTCGCGAAACGGAACGGCTGGTCGCAGAATTCGAAGACAACCCGCTGCGCAACATGGACGCCGGCGCCGAAGGCCACACAAAGCGCGGCCCCATCATCGGTGGCATCGAAGTCGGCGCTCAGATCCTGGTCGGCAGCGAGGGCAAAGTCATTGAGAAGAGCGTCGTGGTCGGCGGCGGCAAAGAGACATTCTTGGGTACTCTGCTGACCAGCGACGGGAAACAGATGTCAGCCGCGGAGCTTAAGAAGCTGAATATGGATCCGAGCAATTTGGAGAAGCTGAAGAGGAACTCGCAGAAGATTGCGGGGAGGAAGGGCTGGAAGTTGGATTTGATTGAGACGCCGAGGGGCAGGGAGTTTAGGATGATTATCGAGGCGGATGAGGAGATTGAGGAGCAGGGAAATGGGGACGGGAAGGGCGGTGATGAGAAGGGGAGGGGGATGGGAACCGGGAAGGAGGGTGAGGAAAAGGATGGGGAGCAAGAGGCTGGAGAGAGCGCGGACGGGAGTGAGGAGGTGTATAAGGATGAACTATGAAGCCTGGAGTGCTCTTCTCGACTTGCTGACGTACGGTTATAACGTTGAAGCCCTTGCTATGGACATCAGTTTGTTTGACATCCCAGCTTTGGCCCGTACCATTACCTAGCCTGCGATTCCTTACGTATCTCCATCTTCCAAGGTTCGACGTGCAAGGGCGCTCAAAGGGCGGTTTGATATGCACATCGCATTCGTCGCATTCGTCGCATCCGCAAGCAAGCCAAATGCGTCAAGCAGACAATTCAAATAGCACTAAAACGTCCAAGCCCGCGCCCCAAACCGTTGTCTTTCATTCCTCTACGCAGCCATCTCGAGCGGCATCAATAGCTATCCCAACAACCCAGTCTAGCGCCTCCGGCAAGCCTCGGCTCATCCGTCATCGAGCTATCTTGAAGCTCCCGCATCATCGCCCCGCCTCTTCTCTCCTTCCCTTCCACCATGACCCCGTCGCCAATCCAGCCTGTCGCGGCTGAACCCGTCGCAGAGCAAAATGGGCTGATACACGGTGTCTCGGCCGCGGAATTGCAGGTTCTGTGTGAGAAATGCATTGAGGCGAAGGTGGTGGCTTATTGTAAGCTCCCCGCTTTCTGACGGAGACCCGGGGTTATAGGAATGATTGACGGAAGTCTGTGGTAGAAGAATTTTGGAGCGAAGCTGGAGCTAACAGAATGTCCAAACAGGCCCATACTCCCTCTTCCGCGTGGGCGCATCGCTCCTCCTGCACACCTCTTCCACCTCCAGCTCCTCCCCGCCCATCATAACCGGCGCGAACGTCGAAAACGCTTCCTATCCCGTCGGTACGTGCGCCGAGCGCGTCGCAATGGGCACCGCCATCGTGTCCGGCCACAAGCTGGGAAGCTTCAAAGCAATCGGCGTATCAACAGACATGGACGACTTCTGCTCTCCGTGCGGCATGTGTCGCCAATTTCTGAGGGAGTTCCTGGAACTCCATGTGCCCATTTTCATGTTTAATCGGGAGGGCAAGTTTATTGTGAGGACAATGGAGGAGCTGTTGCCGCTCAGTTTTGGGCCGAACAAACTGCCGCCAAGGGAGGAGTTGAAGAAGGTGCAGGAGGAGGAGAAGGCGAAGATTGCGTGAGGGGGGAGAATCTAGCAGTGCGGTGTCCGACTGCAGGTCCAGGCCATTGGGATGATGTGACACGTCTCGTACTGTGTGGACGCGGATACCCGCATTCGGTGCTCAAGAGGGACGAGCCGAGGAGGGGGTAGACGAAGGCTTCATAGCCTCCTAGAGAGCCGAACAAGCTCATAGACTCGAAAAGATGTATTTCAATTCCTCCTTTCCCTGGTATCCAGCGTCCACTGGCGCGAAAAGGAGAGCTCGCGGATCGCGCCGCGGAGCCTCCAACTCCGAGCTGCAGCCCGCCACGCAACGCGATAAGCTCCCGATAAGGCACGACGCCCCTCAACCAACAATCGCAGGCCTCTTACGCATCTCCGCGCCCCGTGGATTTAGTCCGTGACATAATTGCACTTCCAGCTCATCTTGCTTCTGCGAACACGCAAAAACAATGAATGCCCCAATCGCGCCCGGGCGCGCTGTCTTGTTCCCTCTGTCGCCAGCTGTTACTTGAAAGAGGCCCTTGTTCGGTTCAGTTCTAGGCATGGCGGATGTCAGTGATGCTATGGATTCGGAACATTTTTCGCCGTATCGGCCGGATGGGAAGCTTGTGAGTATTTTCTTTGTGGAGGATGGGCTTTGAACGATGAAAAGTGTAGTGTGCAGCGGCTCCTCCAGAATTGGGGTCAGAGGAGAGAGAGACGGTTAACTGACCACCATTTTGTTGTAGTATGGCTTTGTCTGTGTAGTGACAGGCGCTACGCAACCTGTGGGGAAGGCTATCGTGACTGAGCTTGCTGGTGAGGAGATTCTTGCATCTTACGATTGAAGGGCTTCAGCGTCAGATCCACTTGCGGGATGAGCTTGGTTCAGGGCCATGAAGCCATCATACAGGCTCACGCCTGACCAACTAGCTTCTTCGTTATCCATTGAAGCCCTCCAGACTGCTACAAGAGCATTCACTAACTCCCTCCAGCCCACGGCGCAGCCTGCATATACGCCTGCTCCACGCACCCCGACGAACCCTACGCCGACCTCGCCAGCACCGTCAACGTCGCCTATCCAAACACAAAAGTGATCGGCTACCCCTACAAAACCACCTCGGAAGAAGACACGCTCGCACTCATCGACGACGTGCTCAACTCCTGGGGGCGTCTCGACGTCTGGACTTCCTCCACGGGTCTTCTGGGTCCACCCTCCATAACGAGCACGGGCCCTAAGGATCTGTACGCGGCGTTTGAGGCGAATAGCATGCCGGCCTTCTTTGCGTTGAAGTATGCGCCAGCTGCGATGGAGAAGACGACGAAGAAGGGGAGCTATGCGAACGCCGCGCCCAAGGATGTACCGTATGGGAGTATTATCATTGTGAGCAGTGTGGCGGGGACGTATGGTGGGTGCTGGGGTCCCGCGTTTACTATGTCGTCGCACGCAGCGCTGGGTGTCGTGCGCTCAGGAGTAGCCGTCCTAAAGGGCACGGGTGTGCGTATCAATGCGATTACGGCGGGGCAGATTGATGTGGGTGTGGATTTGAAGGGCGCAAAGATGAAGGAGATGGAACAGGGGCAGTTTCCGCCAAGCACGCTGCAGAGTCAGGAAGCGCAGAAGAGGGTTATTGGATTGGAGAGGGCGGGGAGACCCGAGGAGGTGGGCAGGGTCGCTGGGTTTTTGGCGAGCGGGTTTTCGAGCTATATTACGGGCGCAGAGTTGAGGGTTGATGGGGGTGCGAGTGTGATGAATCCGTTGACGGTGCCCGTGTGAGGCCGGGTGGGGCGTCGGAGAGGATGCCGTGAATGCGAGGTAGTGCTTGCACGGTATGAGACGCAAATGATAAACCTCTAAGATGTTATGCATTAGTGGGTGGACGTTAGGATCGCCTGTCAGGATATATGCTCATTGATTGTCGAACATAGTATATGCATCATACACATGGTACTCTTACACTCGTTTCCCCTCGTCAAACGCCATGCCGCCTAGTGGTCCAGCACAACGGGCTTCCCCTTCTCCCAGTGATCCAGGCTGTCCTTGATGTTGATCCAATACCGCAGCTTCACAGCCTCGTGTTTCGCCGACTCCACATCATCGTTATTAAAGGCGTCCTCCAGGATCTTCACGCTCTCCTCGATCCTCGCATCATTTGCTGTCTTCATCTCGGCAAGATCCGCCTCGCCCGCCGCCTCTTCAATCCGCTCCCTCGTCTCCAACACCTCCATTAACAGCTCTGGATCTTCTACCTTGGCTGTCTCATCTTCCGCAACCTCTATCCCTCTCAAGCTGAGCAGATACTGTGCCCTTAGCAGCGGATTCTGCAATGTCTTGTACGCCTCGTTTATCCTTGCGCTCAGCGCTTGCGCTTTATGCTTGTTCTCCGGTGGGTGTACATCAGGATGCGCACGCGCCTGTAGCCGCAGAAATTCGCGCTTCAGGGCCGTTGTATCGATGTCAAAGGGACCGTGTGGCGGTGGCCCGGAAGGCAGCGTGGCGGGGAAGAAGGTGTAGTGCGTTTGCCTTTGTTCGAGAGGCCGCGAATCGAAAGCTGTTGAAGTGGATGTATGCTGCTGACGGCGCTGCTGCGACGGCTTGGGTGGTATACGGTGTGCGCAGAGGAGGCATGGAGCTGCTGTTGGTCGCGTGCGGAGCGGCGAGGCGCATTTGGGGGTGACGAAGGCACGCAGCCTGGGGACGGCTGGCAGAAGGAGGCGATGCATTGCAGACGTTCGCGGACGACGGCGAGTGAGGTTCGGAAGTCGCAGAGGCCTGGGCGCAGTGTCGCAGAGAGAAAGCGATGGCGTTGAGATTCGGTGTTTTCGGAGCGACGTCGGAGGCGAAGAAATCCGCGCACATCGTCTCCAGCTTCACGACATTACGTCATCCGCCTGCAGACGTCAAAGGTCACATTCATGCACCATACACAACTAGCAAAGCATTCCAGTTCATTCTAGGATCCTTTCCTCTCTTTCCGCCCTGACGAGCCGTCCCTGCCACACGAACCAGACTAGGCTCACCATGCCACCAGCCACAGTATGGTTGAGTTTCTTTGCTGAGTCGGCAGGCGAGTGGGGACTTGGGGGCTCCCAAGGTTCAGCCCTGGTGTTATGCTAATTGATGAGGAAAGAAACAAACAAGGAGAGAAAGACCCGCTCCTCTCGATCGGATGGCCTACGACGATCTGCGGAGCTCCACATTGCTAGCGATCTGCTCAGCCTTTTGCACTTGACCCTCAAATTCCTTCAATAGACGCTCAGTTGCCTCAGCATTCTTCCGTACTTGCTCCAAGGGGTTTGCGGCCCCATTCGGAAGCTCGACAGGAGGATTTCGGCCCTGCGTAGCTTGCTCTAGGCTGGCGAGTATTATCTTGACCTTTTCCCAATGCCGTCGTATCGACGACAGTGCAAGGTGCGGACTGTGACGACGCGGCTAGTCTACGCCGTACTCGTCGCGCTGTGCGGGCGTCCAGGGCTCGTGGTGACCCGACCGCCGCTGCATCAACTGACCGTAGCTTTTGCGCGCATCGGCGAGATAGAACTCGAACCATGCTCTCTGTAGCCAAAGTGTCTGGGCGATGGAATTCAGCAGCTGAAGCTCCCGACGCGCAATATCCTCGGTCTCATCCGTCGCGGACATCTGATAGAGGGAGTGCTCCTTTTTGGCAAGGTGTTGCCAGACATAGTCTAGCTCGATGGCAAGCTCCGTGCTTAGCTTGTCGAGATGATCCATGTGTTCCTGGAGAGCCACAGTGCCAGTCACGTCTGGACTCTGTTGGTACACTCGCATGCCGTCCTTTAAATCGGGTCCTTCCACTGGAGTGTTGTTGAAAGGCAGGGGAAAAGTAGCCATACATGGTTGAACAGTAGGCTGTTGGGCTGATGGCTGTTGTTCGTCGTGCGCAAAGTGTGACAGATACCATTTCCCCAATGGTGACAGTGAGGCTGTAAACTTCTCATCGTGGGCGAGACTGCGGAGCTCTTGATCTCTCAATAGTACCTGCTGTCTGGAATTTGCAAAGCGTGGGTGGGTACTCGTGTGAAAAGCCCAGAGCGCTCCGCTAAATCGAACAGCGGACATGGTACTCGCAATTCCAAAATATCGCTTCCACCCCGTTACGCCCGGGAAGGTCTTCTTTCGCAATGCAGCAAGAATACCAATAGCGCACATTTGGAGCGCCGCGTCATCGACAGTCCAACCGTCGCTGTTCTCCCAGAGCTTTGCAGGTTTTGGCTCGACAGCAGCTCTTGTGAAGTTGGCTTTGCGCACATCTCTGAACGCGTACCATTGTGCCACGCTCACTGTCAAGGAAAATGAGTTGGTGTATGCCGCCAATTTCAAGAAGGTTCCTGGTGGACATTTGCCCGCGAGTGCTAGGATACCGGTCACGGCACCAGCACATATAGACCCCTTCTTAAAATAAGGGAAGACGTAGAAGCCGGAGTCCGCGGGGTACGGCATGGGGTGTTTTGGTGTGAGAGGGAGCTATCCTTCTCCTGCAAACTATCAATGCTGTGCCCTCCCAGGGCGGATGCGATGCTTACCTTCGGGCACGAATAGTCGGACTATTGTGACTGCTTTAGTTGCTTCGCATGTAATCGGGTGAATTGAGGTGCTCAGCAAGTGTATGAGGTACTGGGTCCATCGAAGGCGGCACTCAGGCGAGAGCAAATATTTGCGGGCGCATTCGTCTTGTCGAGGTTGCACAAGGGCGCGAGGCACAGCTCGGGATCGCAGGGTTCGGCGCCACAATCATGGCGATGAGCCGCCGCGCGGACACTTCAGAAGCAGCAAACATCTTTCGTACATAATGTGAAGCGTGTCGCGTCCTTTCCAACTCTAAGGGATAATGAAGTTGATATATGGGAGCAGAGGAGTCAATCTCTTTATCGCGCGGTAAGCAGCTCGGCCCGAGCTCCGCAGAACACCGAGCTCTCTTTCAAGCTTCCACATCAGCCGTCGGTGACGCCTGCTGCATTTGCTAGAGTTAATTATTTTATATGCCGCCAGTTCTTTCATCAATCACAGCAACACGGTCTTGTGGTCTAGTGGTATGATTCTCGCTTAGGGATTGCTCCTGAGCACACTTGCGAGAGGCCCCGCGTTCGAATCGCGGCAAGACCCGTCTTTTTGCGGTCTTTTTGGACCCTGGTTGTCACCATCCGAGCTACACTCAGCTTACGCAATACAGAAAGGCATGCACCGTGTAAGCGGCGTACCTCTATTCTTTTTATCTATAATTTACATTCTAGGCACATGCAACTACTTCTGTGGGAAACGTCGGCATACACGCCTAACCGCCAGTGCGTAGTTGCAGATGAAATTGTTTCTTGGAATGGCTTAGTCTACTCTGAACCTAGTCTTAATCCCGAGGTGTCCATATCTCCGTTTGAGATTGGGTTAGTCCTGTGCACCAACCGCACCAACCGGGCCATACCCCTTTTTTAGCTGCACTCTCATAGGATAGACGAACCAGATCAACTCCCGAATTTACTGATCCTTCATCGCTGGTGGCTTACTCCCTTCTGCCGGCGGCCTCTGCTCGCACAGCTTCACCGGCGCCCCAAATGCCTTCCCCACAGCCTCCACGCCCATCAAACTCTCCCACCAACCCATCGTCTTCGGGTACTCCTTCCTATACTCGTCATCCATGAAGAATCTCAACGGCCAGTACAAGCTCGCTGCAACGCTCAGGTCTGCCAGACTGAACTCATCGTCGCGCACAAGCCACACTTTCCCTTCCTGAGCAAGATGATACTCCAGGCGCTTCAGCGCACGAACGAACTGCTTCTCTTTCTCCTCAACCGTCTCGGGGATGTACTTCTGGACACCCATGATGGGGCCAAGAATACCCGTCGCGTTAAGAAAGACTTCCAAGTCTGCAAAGGACATCCACATCTGCACCAGGGCTCTGTCCTCCGCCGTGCGTCCGGTCAATTGGTCTTTGAAGGGGCCGGACTCGGACACATAGTATGCGATGGCGGCGGCCTCGGCGAGGTAAAAGCCAGAGGGTGTCTCCAGAGCAGGTATCTTGCCGTGGGGGAACTTGGCTTTGTATTCGGGGGTTTGGTTGGTGACGCCGTACTCAAACTCGGGAGCAATGGTGATGTTGAGGTTGTTGAGGTGTGCGGCGGCGAGGATCTTGGTGACGCGCGCGTGGAGGAAGGTGTTTGTTGTGTAGAGGATGCCGAAGGGTGCCATAGTAATGGTTGAAAGGTTAGGGGATTACAGAGTCGAAGGATCAGTGATAGTAGGATAGATGCACTAAGAGTGTTGTAGCGTTGTTACTCTGAGTTGCCGTAGAAGCTTCCTACGCGCTCCAGCTCCACCTTTATATTCCTCCCCACAGTCCTCGTCACGTGCCAGGCTGTGAATTGCTGCTGCCTGAGCGTATTACTAATTGCCGAGTGCCTCCGTACAGGCATTGGGGCACCGGTAGCAACGTAAATGACCGACGTGTCCTCAAGGAATTACCGCAAGTGGAGAACCCCCTCGTTTCCATGGTGTTGTGGCCTGTCGTGTTCTGAGCTTTGATGCAGCGTGGATACGCCGGACGAAAAGCGGATGAGTCAGCTACCTAGTTTGAGGCGCTCCAGAGGACGTTGGATCTTCCTATGGGATTTACACCTAATCCGCGGATGCCGTTAGAGATCTGATGAGCTATAATTTCTAGGCTTGTACACGGTTCTTGCGCATCCGATGGAACACCTCGTCATTAGTGTTCCGTCGGACGTGGAAAGCTGTAGTGTTTACTAGGAGATCTAACAAGATGTGCCATATACACGGCAAACGGCGCAGATCTCCCTTTCGTGAGCGGATTAGGGAAGTCTTCGAAAGTGTTTGGTCGGGGTAGGCAAGAGGACAGGGCTGGCGCCTATGGGAAGTATGCAGCTATGAGAGATGAGTAATCTAACGACGAGCAAGCGCTGGCGTCAGCGGAAGCAAAGCTATCAGGCTGGAGGACATTCAAATTGAGGGCTACCCACAAGAAGAAGCAGAATGCCTCCACTACAATTGCGTCACGCTCTGCCGGTTCTACGCCAATTACGAGCCCCGCTTCTCTTGCGCTACACCGAAGGTATTACCACCCTCTTCAAGGTATTTCTTCTCCTCAAGCGTCGGCTCCCTCCCGAGCGCGTAATTACGGTGCGGGTACCGTCCAAACTTGTCTAGGATATGCCTGTGCTCCTTTTCCGCCTTGATGCTTTGAGCCAGAAAGACCTTTTCCGCCTCGTGGCCCTCCTCCCTCCCCATATCCTCTCCAAGCCTCGCGTATATCTCGTCCAGCATATCGTGAGCGTCAATGTCCTCGGAATGCAAGAGAGGGAGATAGAACCACATACGGTAGGGAAAGGAGAATCGCCATTGAGGGTGGAGGTCAGGGCGTCCGATAGGAGCGTCTGGGGATAGCATTGTCTTCACGAGCGACTGCGAGATCTTGTCGTAATGGGTGTACACCTTTGCGAGGCCCTCGTTCGTACGGAAGAGATTGCGCGGAACCTGGTCTAGGAGCAGAACGATGCTCAGCGCTGCCCAGGCTGTGTCGCTGCCGTCGCCTTTAGTGTCCCGCTGCGCCGTCTCCTGAATCTCTCGTACGAAAGGCTCCGCATTCGGATTGGGGAACAGTTCGGGCCCAATGGCTTCCAACGCGTGTCCAAAGTGCTCGCGGCACACGCCGTCAAACACCAGCTTCTCTTCCGGCGACCCCATAAACCATCTCTTCACGACATCCATGTTAATCTCTTTCGCGCCGAGCTCATGGCCTTCGAACCACACATCCAGGATCTTCTTGTAGAGCGTCGGGTTGAAGATGTCTTTGTCGAGCGTGAAGGAAGACATGGCGCGTCGGTGGAAGGCTGGTAGGCGCAGAACGGAACGCGGAGCGGCTCGAAGAGCCAGGTGAGTGAGCATCTACTCGTCAGTAGCAGCATCAAGAGTGTGAAGATCATAGATATATAGGGCGCAGAGCAGCAGGGCTGACATTCGTCCGTGAAGCTAAAGCTTGATCGGAGCTCTGTGATGCGCGCAACACCGAGCTTAGGTAATCCCGTCTCTAAAACACTACTATCTCCACGCCATGCGCCGAATTACTCCCAGCTCTGGTTGCAGACTCAGACCAAATGTGGGAGCTCGTTGTACATACTGCGAACGCTGAAATTTCTGGATATTATGCCAAAAGCCTAGACGATGGCATACATTGATGAGCACCCCAGAATTGCCGACTTTCTACTCTTACCGGAGAGCTCTTCGTCTGCGAGGAGACCTAGTCCAACCACCAGTCTCCATGATCCCGCCAACTGCCATCTATCCTACCGTGTCGGCCAGTCTCGCCAGCCTATTGCAACGACAACCCCGTCAGCTTCTCCACAACCTTGTCGAAAGCCTTGCCGGAGTACTTCGCAAGCGGCTGGGCGACAGCCCAGAACATGGCCGCCGGAAGCATCGCGATAACCTTGATGAAGACAGGGTCCTCCTGGTATAAGATGAGCTGTTTCTTACGCGCGTCCTCCTCGCCCGTTGCTGAGGGCGTTGGCTTGGCCGGCGGAGCTCCGAAAGAAGGTCCGCAAGGTCCCTGTCATGTCAATGGCTTACTCGGATTTTCGGAGGCGTGTAACTTACGGCAATTCTCTCAAAGTCGTCCTTCCCGAGTAAATGTCCCTTGCGCAAGCTCTCGTCGATGTGTTCAATTTCCTCCTGCATCTTAATGCGCTCCTCATTTGTGAATGCAGACACTGCCTCGGCTTTGAGGAACTGAGTGGCGCTCTCTCCTTCCTGAGTATCTGTTGCCGAAGACGGTAGCTCATACTTGTTGTTGCGCTCAGACTTCAGGTGCCCGTTGAATATCTGCAAATCTAGATCAGTGGCTGGCCTTTCTAGGTAAGGGCAATTGACTTACCTGGGGAATCATGTTCTTGAAGTCCTCAGGCGAGCCAAGGCCGCAAGCAATTGTCGGGGGTGACTTGTTGCCCTCGAAATGCTCCCTTGAAATATTTGAGATGTATCTGTGTCCCGCAGCGTCCTCTTTCCCTTCTCCGTTTTCTTCCTCTTCGTCTGCCGGAGATTTTGCCGCCAGCATCCGATCTAGAGAGCTGCGTACCTCGCTCTCATGTGCATTAACGACAGGCTTCGTCGGCGTACCCAGCATAATCAGATCCCCAGCCGAACTCGTCTCAACGACCGGGTCCATAGGCGCGAGGTCCATCTCTCTATACATCTCGAGATCCTCACTCCCCTCCTCCTCCTCTTGCGCCTCCTTCGCGAGCTCAGCAATCTCCTCTGGGAGCGAGGCGTTTCGGCGCGATTTCGAAGGCGAGTTCTCCTTTCCTTTGAACTGCTTGAAGTAGTTGAGGGTTTTGGTGAAGGGCGTGTCGTGGACGGTGGATTGCAGGGCGAACTGTATGTGCTTTCCGCCCGGGGTGGTAACGACGTTAGAGCTGGTAGGGGTGTTAAATGGGGGAACAGGGAGATTAGTTGGAGGGGAGGTGCATGGCTCGGTGATGGCATCGTCTGACGAGACTGCGGCTTGTCCCTCGGTGAGCTGTTCGCATGCATTTAGTACTGAACCCATGCGATGCCGCAGGATTACACTCACCCACCCATCCTTCCCGCTGTCCAAAATGGAATCCAATTCCTCCGCAGGGACCGCACCGTCGTGGTCAACCCCGTCCACAATCAGTCCATTGTCGTCCGAGACTCCAGCCATCATACGCTCATGCTTAGCACGCTCTTCCTGCAACTCGTGCTCTAACTCGGCACGGCGAATCTCGAGCTGATGAATGTCCTCTGGAGTGGGTTTCCGTCCGCCCAGCGAGACGCGGCGAAGATCTAGGGGCCGTTGAGGAGGAGCTACCTTGCCGGGAACGTTCATCACGTCCTCGATGTTATCGTGATCATAATCGTATGCCTCGGCCTCGGTAGTAGAGTGTTCGTCACCCAGTTCCTCGTTATCCTCCTCCTCGGACAACTCCATGATATTGCGGACCTCATCTTGCTCAGAGGATTGACGACGGCGCAAGCGCGGAGGCGGCGATGGACTACGGCCCATCTCGACCGAGTTGATAGGGTCTGACCAGGAATCCGACACAGGCGACTCGCGTGAGAGCCGAGAGACGGAGGGACTCGAAGAAGCGGGATGCGGCGACGAGCACATGCCGTCGCTATCCCCTTCACTGGCGGGAGGTGATGAGGCTTGCAGAGTTGAGGATGAAGCGGCGATTGGCGTGCCAGGCGAGCTGGACGAGGGCACGCGGAACATGTTGACGTTATGCCACGTCGACAAGGCGCGATGTTGGTGTTGAGGTGCAGAAGCAGGCGCGAGGGCAGGGCTGAGGTTCTTTGAGGCTTCTTAAGCGGCCGGCTGGAGCAAAGCGCAAACGAAGCTCGTTCCATGACGCAGCGCTGTTGCTATGGTGAGCTCAAGCTGGCAGGCGCGACCGTTGCTAGGTAAACATGGCACCTGGGCAGCACCTGGGCACGAAGCAAACGGCCAGTGAAAGCATCCGACTTCGCATACCACATCTAACGACATTCTGCCATCTCTTCTCTCTTACGCCTCAATCCCCTCCTCCCCTACCTTCACTCCCCTCAGCACATACCCTTCCCTCCGCGCCTCCATCGCCTCCCTCTCAATGGCCCTTCTCGTCTCCTCCCCCCTACACACCCACCGCACGCGATACGGCTTCGGAATCGTATTCGCCCCCGGCTCAAACGCCTCATCGCTCAAATCCACCTTCATCGTCCTCGCCTGCTCATCCAGCGGCGGACAAATATCAAACGCCCACAGCAACTTCGCCAACACAATAAACATGCTATTCTCCGCAAGATGCAGGCCCGAGCAGATCCGTCTCCCCGCACCAAAATTCCAATGATCACGCTCCGAAGCGGCCCCGCCGGCGTAGAAGCCCGATTTCTCGGGGTAGGCGAGGAAGCGATCGGGATTGAAGCGCTCGGGGTCTGGGAAGAGGGAGGAGTCGTAGTGGATGGGGTATTGCTGGAGGGCGACGACGGAGTTTGCGGGGATGAAGATGTTTTTGTAGGTTATGGGGCCGGTGGTGTAGTGGGGCGTGCCGATGTTGGTGACGGGGCGGACGCGCATGGTTTCTTTGACAATGGCTCTGATATAGGGCAAGTCTTTTTCGTCGTCGAAGGCTGGGGAGCGGGAGGTGCCTACGACTCTCGAGAGCTCTTCGTACGCTTTCGCGCGGACTTCGGGGTAAGCTGAGAGATATAGGATCGCGGCGTTTGTTCCCGCTGACGTCGTCTCGGATCCAGCTTCGATGAGCGAGCCCGCGAGAAAGGCGGCTTGAAGCTCGGTGATGCCTTGCTTCTCGTAGTTGCTTTCAATGACCTGCTTGACGAAGCATTCGGGTGCTTGCTTGGTCTCCATCTGCGTTTTCAACGACGACCAGAAGGACATCCACAGATTGGCCTGGCGCTCGAAGAGCGGTTTCAATCCCTTGCGCCACCACTGCAGACGCGGCGGGAGTTTGCCAAGTGGGGGTACTGAGTCCGCCAAATATGCGCCCGGAGCGGCCACGTTGGAGAAGTCGGTCATGATGCCATAGATTTCGCGAACTTCATCGCATTCCTGTCCTCATCAGCATCTGTTCAACCACACTCCCAGAAGATTTCCTCTACTCACCCACTGGGGAATCCTCCTCCCATACGTACTCGTCATAATAACACTAACCGTATACCTCCTCACCGCCTTATACCCAACCTCATTCCCCCTCTCCACATCCCCTCCCTTTAGCACCTCCTCCAGCAGCATCCGCGCCTCCCACTCCTGACTCGGCTTGAACGTCGCACTCACGGCCGGCGTCAGCAATCTATGACTAATACCCCTCAACTTCCTCCACTCGCTCCCATACGGCATGAACAAGAATCGCATCCCGCCGCTCAGCGCATCGCTAGCGACGGGGCTCGGCGCCCGCGAACTGCTATCCTTGGACTGCTTGTCCAAGACTTCTTTCACCGCATCGGGCGAGCATAGCATGTACCAGTCGTTCCAGCCGAGGCGGATCTTGTAGATTTCGCCGTATTGGGAGGCCCAAGCCATGATTTGGCGGTGCGGTTGCGCGCCCAGTTGGTGCGCATTGCCGATGATGGGGAGGCCTTTCGGGCCTGGCGCGGATATGTAGCCATTTGGTGGGCGGGCACACGCTATACGCTTGTAGTACCATACAAAGGCAGCTATGAACGCGACCGGGATAAGGCTGAGGAACATGGTGATGGTGATGTGGGAGGGACTGGGTGTGCGGTGATGTTGTCGTCGCAGTCCATGGCGGCTGAAATAAGGTCTCGTCGCAATTGCGTTTCGGAGGGTTGAATGGGCATACCCCACATTCGGGCGCATGGGGTAGGAATACGCGGGTTAAAACGCGTGTGGAGCAGCTTACTGTGGCGGGCAATGCTCCAAAGGAGTTGTCTTCCATGCGCTGGTGGCGGTGCGATAATCATGACATGGCAGGTAGTGCTACTTTGCGGTGGCAAGTGAATTCGTACTACACGCATAGCTATATAACGTAGCCGGGCGTTGATTCCAAGTTTTGAGAGCCATGCTTCCCATACAAGAGCTCGCGATGCGTTGAGCATCGTTTCGACAAAAAGAAACGCCCGTGCAATGCATGTCACAACGGTAAAGACCATTCATACAACGTGTTTAAAGAGCGCCGTAATCATCCCCTTCCCCAAATTCTACGCAAATACGTGATTGACAGCAAGGAAGAGGATTGTAACCGTCACGCGTCATCGCTATCCGGACCGTCCACATCCGTCAAATCGTCGCTCATAATATGGAGGATCTGGGAGAACGTCCTGCTCTTCCAGCGGCCCATGCCGTCCATGAGGTCTGCGCAATGTAGGAGCGTTCTTCGCGCAGCGAGATATCCGCCCTCGAGAGCGATACCTGTGATACTGAAGGGCCCACTGTTCCGAATGAAGTTGATCACTGAACCGTCGCCGAAGCCAAGCTGCGCCCCTGGCGAATGCGCGCTATCGATGAGGCCTACCTGACCCACATGCGACCAGTCGACGAGATCCAAGAGCTCGATGCAATTGTCGTTGATTCCGCAGGTAGTGGTGGGAGGCAAGGTGAAGATGTAAAGGCCGAGGACGAGCGCAGCTTGGAAGAGCGCCAGAACGCTGTGGGGATTGACAATGTCTGAGACCTTGCGATCAAAGAGGAGCTTGAAGATGTGAGCGGCATGCAGCACTGATCGCCTCGCTGAAGGTGTCTGCGACCATGCCGAAATATCCTCTAGAGCAGTGACAGCTGGTCCTGGTCCAGCACGTCCTGCAGCAAGTTCAAAATACCGGATGTTCGCTCCAAGCATCATGCAAGAGGCGTGCCAAAGGACCGCCGAGTTCAGGTCAGCTGTTCTCAGTGCGTCGATGGACGACGAAGAGAGATTGACTAGAAGTGGTATCAACTCCCGGCTTCGAGAATCTTCCGAGTATATCCGCCAGGGTTCGATATATTTCTGTGGCCCATTGACGTTCGCAAGTCTGTCATTGGATTCATATATCCGGAGGAGAAGGAGGGTGAGCAGGCTTCTTAGCGTGCTGGTGTCGAGCTTCAGTCCAGGCGTTGGCAGATAGGAAGGGGTGATGCGGTTCGAATGTATACGGGCTCCGCGCTGGACCAGGTGAAACCACTTCGTCGCCGAGTTTGCGTGGTATAAGTTGTACTCCGAAGGGGGCAGAATTTGCACAGATTCCGGCCGTATCATCGGGGATGCTGACAAGTATGCCGCATACCAGCAGTCCGCTTCTACGAGACCGAGAATGATACTGACAATCATTAGGGTAAGTAATGCTATGAGCGCTTAGAATGTTACCTACCGTTTAGCACATTCTATCCTGCACCACGCTTTCCACCGAGCGTCGATGTCCATAATGTCTTCCAGCAGAGAGTCAGGCGACGCAGCCTCGCTGGCCGAAAACAGGCCATGATTTGTTGCCGCCTGGAATTGTCAGCCAACGACTGCGAGGGAGACGTATCCACGTACAGAAATGAGGTCATTGTAAAGCTTCTCGGCCTGCGCTATTCGACTTTTCCTCTGCTCCGGGTCAGCGACATCTCTGGATCGTGGCATGCCTAGTCGTACTCCGGTGATAGAGGCCAGATTGAGCGCTAAGAGACCTGTAGCAATGATGCGCATCTGCCTTTGCGGTGGATGGTTGCTGTTTGCTAACGACTGGAGTTCGGCATTCACCATTTGCAGCACGGTCTGAATCCAGCACGTTAGCATCTACAGCGAGCGGGCTGGACACTTGCACCATGACTTACCGGAAATGTTCGCCCTACGAACCTGGTAGCCCCGGCTGTGCCGAGTATACTGAGCCCAATGAGGCACATGGAGAGCAGCAGCGGCCGCGGAGCATTCTTTGCTGAGAAGGTCGGGATGTGAATGATGGGGAGAGTTGGGTGGAAGTAGTACAGGTACATCTCGAGCGCGATGTCGAGAATCTCGGCGGGCGGGAACTGGATGCCTTCTGCTCCAGGGCTAGCTCCCGCCTCGCCACTAGACGATGCAGTGTCTATAACCGACTCAGAGCGCATACTGGCAGCTAGAGGCGCGTTGTTCAGTGCGCCCTGGAGCATGTCCCTGCATTCCTCGTCCAGGCCCCAGCGCGAATTCCTCCTCTCACGTTCGCTGATTGGAGTCTCGATAACACCGGACGGGATCTCAGAGAGGATATTTGTGCAATCAGCTGCGATTAAATTCTGCCATAGGGCGGGCATCAGCCGGGACGGCTTGCGATTTCTGGATGGCCAGCAGCTTTCGACCCTCGCAAATCGTTCCCTAGGTATTCTGCTCGCTATCGAAACGCTGCTGCCGGACGGGCTCGCCTGGTTGTCTGCACCATTTCTAAACGGGTCGTGCTCGAAGTGACTGTCTATTGCCATGTGGTGTGAGCCAGTCGAATTCAGTATATCGTTGTCAAGCGGAAACAGCCAGGTTTGGAGAGCATCGGCCGGGGTCCGATTCGGCAGCGGATGGCTGCTCTGCACGAGCTCAAAAGCCCACTGGTCGAGGCTAGAAACATGGCCCTGCGGGGAGAATGAAAGCATGTCAATTGCGGGATCTATTGGCGGAGGCATGCTGTCCTGGTTTCGGGCGAGGAAGCGGTCATTATCGGACGGCAGGTTGATTGGAGATGGCGACCGCCACGGCACGTCTGAAGGGGTCCCGAGGTGCTGGGCGGCGTTGATGAGGGCTTCTATGCGGCTGTCGTTGGGCGATGTCTGCTGGGCGACGGACGGATGGCGGACATGGATGGTCGGGGACGGATTCGAGTTCTGGGTGGCCTCTCCGTTGGCCTGCGGTACTTGCTGGGAGCTCGTTCTTCTTGACAGCGGGGACAGGCTCTGATCTTGCTGGTGCTGGTGCTGGAGAGTCCGGTCCGGTCCGGGCGCTGCCTCGTTCTGCGATGCGTTGGGGTGCGGGGTCTGCTTCTCCTCGTTCGTGCTCTGACTAGCCTGCTGTTGCTGTTGCTGCTGGCTCTGGTTTTGCTGGTTCTGCTGGTTGTTGCTCAGTCGGTTGAGGGCGTTCTGCGCGTGACCCTTGCAGTGGCGGAACAAGACGTCGCTGTTCACGGTTGGACGCTAGCACGCAAAAAACTGGCATCCGATCTCACCTGCGTGAAAAGTGCTTCTTGCACGTCGGGCACTCGTACGGTCGCTCTCGCGTGTCTGCAGGCGCAATTAGCATGGGAGGTGGATTTTGGGGAGCAATTGGGCGTACGCGATCGCTCATGCCGCTTGACGTGCTCGAGCTTGGTGAACTTGCGGTCGCACAGGCTGCATTGCTTCAGGGCCATAGGGGGTGTCGGCGATGTATGATGGGGAGGGGGGGGCTTCGCGGAGAGCTAGCGGTGACGCTCAGTGGTATGTCGTCGGCGCGGGCGGCGTGAAGAGAGGACGGATGAAGTGCCGGGAGGGGACAGGGCTCGCGGCTGGCGTCAGGTCGCGGCCAGCGATCTGAATGCGGGGAAGCTGCGACCCATGACTCGGCTAGGGCCAATATAAGCCCGGGATGCGCGCGGGCGCCCTTTGCTGCAATTCACCCTTCATCTACCCAGCGCGCCCGCCATATCAGAATGCAGCCCTCCCACAGCAGCAGCCATACCGGGCGGGACTACTGTGCGTGCTTGCTGCCGCTGTCGCTCGGGTGCCTGGCCGCTGCATCCCCGGCCTCGTCTGCATCCGGCAACGCACGCCCAGCCAAGCCGACGATTGACGCGCAGCTCAGTGGTGCCGGATGCGTGTGGGGACCGCTTCCCCTGCCTGTCCGTCCAACGCACGCCCAGCCATTCCTGCGGCTTCGAGAACGACACAACAGCGCATCTTGTTTGCGTGATTGATGGAAAATCTGCTGCCATTAACGGTCCCATCTAAATGTTTCATGCTGGCTGCGGTTTCAAGATCTGGCTCGTATCGCCCGCCGATCAAGCTTCCCGAATATAGGCCGCATAGTGCCCACTGTCCAATTCAACCGCCACCTACTGCCAACTCGGGACTGCAGGATTTAATTCGGAGCCTCGGATCAAGTATACCGCCCACGTCCCATCGTCTTCCAATCAGGGTGCGCTTGGGGTGGACCCGGTCTTGTGTCTTGTGCGACGCCGCCGGATATCGAAGCATCGTTACACTCCCTCCCAGCGACGCCACTCATCAGGTCCACAAGTTCGAACACAAGTAAGTAGGCTCTTCCTGCCTTATGAAGTCATCGCTAGTCGTTCAGCGTCGTTCGTTCCTTCCTACCATGCATCTCTCCCTACCCCTCCTTCCTAATCTGCATTTCCCGACACCACCTTCCCCAGCATGTCAACCACTGCCGAGTACACCACCAACAACACCCCGCCACCCGGTCCAAACCTCAGAATCTTCGCCAGGTATCCCTTATACAGCGCCCGGAACCCCTCCTCCCTCGCCACAATCGCCAAGCTCGGCCACGCCCATTCATACTTCGCCCTCACACCTGGCACTTTCGCAACGCTCTGGATCCGGCTCTTGACCACGTCAAGCGGCGTGTTCAGCGTCGTGCCCGCGATCCCGCCCACAAACCCGGCTGCCAAATCATTGACCGTCTTCTGCGCCTTCGGGTTCGAAGCGCTGCCAGGATTCGGCATCTGTGCGCGCACCTGGAAGATGCAGCCAAAGTAGCCCGCATTCCAGACGATATGCCGCCAGAGCGTGGCCTCGAAGCCGTTGTAGAGCGCGAGAGGGCCCTCTTGTCGGACCACTTTGAACAGGCAGTCCAGGAGACCGTTGTACCGCGATGCCGACGTCTTGTCTTGCAGCCGGATTTTGAGCAGTTCGAACGGGACCACAACGAGCGATTCCACCGCGCCTGCGCTGGCTCCTGTGAGCACAGCGAGCGGCTGTGTGAGCACCGGGGCGTTGAAAAAGCGTTGATACAGGGGGCCGAAGGTATCGTTCGAGGAGAACTTGATAGCTCTGGGTTGCCATTAGTTCCGTTGCTCACGTTGGACGTTGCTTCTGGCCCACCTCTTCGGTACCTCCATCAATATGGGCGCTGTTATCCCACGGTACAGCCTCGTCACTTCCTCATTCCGTATGATCTTGCGAAAGCAATCTAGCACTCCGCTGTATCCTTGGCCGTCGGCTACGACGCCGTGCTGTAATTGTATGCGGGTTTTGACGACATCGAGGGGGTACCTTTCTACGCTCTTAGCCAAATGCCCCCCTCAAAGCGTCTTCGCACTCACATCACCAAGATCTAAATCTCAGTCAGTCTGCTCACAACTACGCGATTCCGAAATTCGGAAAAGGCATCAACTTACCTCCGAAATCCCCGCCACAGCTCCAGCAGCAAACTGATACCGAAATGGCAACGCCTTCGCCTTCTCCTGCCTCGCTTCTCCAACCTTCTCGGCTACCTTCGTCGTCATATTTGTTAAAACTATACTGATTCAGCAAAGACACAATTCAAACATCCACAAATGCCGTCAAAAAAGAAAAAGTTCCATGAAAGGCGGAATGCGAAGGTCGCCGGCAGCTTCCCCGCCTGTTCCGTAGCACACCAACGGCGCTTTGCCAAGGGTGGATGGCTTGCATCGTGGGCTTGGGTGGACCCTTGATGTCGGTACTGCCATGGTGGTGGTGGTTGTGGTGGTGAGTGGCAGGGGTAGATGTGGCTGGGTTGGGGGTGTGGGGAAGCTTTTAGTAGCGTATGTGGGGCTAGCGCGATCGGTGAGGGAAGACAGGCATCTTAGATGAGGTGTCTGGGCGAGACTGTGGGGAGATGAATATGTGCAATGCATTGAGATTTGGAGAAGGGTTATTCGGGAAACCGGGACGACGTCTATTTTCGCACAGCTACTCCAAGAAATGCTATGCAATGCTGCATCATATGCTACGAGATGTTGAGCAACCAGCCGCCGATGTATACTGATAGTTCTATGCAACTGTCTTCTGTTCTCTCAGATCCTGTATATCGTCCTCGCTGAAATCAAGCAGCTCTCTCAGGACCTCGTCGGTGTGCTCTCCCAGCATCGGAGGCGGCGATCTAATCTTCGGCTCCGCGCGAGAGTATTTCACGGGGTGATTGACGAGCTTCATCGGTCCGCAGGCTGGATGATCGACCTTCTCGATCATATTCCTTGCAAGAACTGTAGTGCTCAGTCAGCCTCCGAGCCAAAATCCTAGGCCAGGCTTTGGAGGATACGTACCATGCTCATGATTTATCGTGCCCTGAATATCATTGACAGCAGCGTATGGCATGCCGCTCCCTTCGAAGATGTCGAGCCACTCCTGCGTTGCCTTCGTCTTGAGCTCGTCTTCTATGATCCGATCGAGAGTATCCCGGTTCTTCACTCGCAGTGCGTTCGTGACGAAGCGCGAATCTGTCTTCCACTCCGGCTTCCCAATCTTGTCGCAGAGAATGCCGTAGAGCCTATCGTTGCAGCCGCCAACCGCGATATTCGTGTCCTTTGTTTTGTATGCACGGTACGGGACCACGGACGCTGTTCATCAGGTCAGCTTACCCACAGCCCATCCTGCTCGCATCGCGAAAAGAGGAACTAGACATACCATGAGCAGTCCCCCACCGCCCGCTATCCTTCTTTCCACTTATCAACGCCGAACTCGCAATATTTGCCAATCCAGCCACCTGACAATCACTCAGACTGGCATCAATCCACTGTCCCAGCCCGGTCTCCCTCCTCGCATACAGCGCCGCAAGCACCCCAATCGCTGTATACATGCCCGTCGTGAGATCCGTCACTGCGACCCCAACCTTTACCGGTGGCCCATCTCTCTCGCCCGTGATGTGCATGAGTCCCATCTCCGCCTCCACCATGACGTCGTAGCCGGCGCGGTCGCTGTAAGGCCCCGTCTGGCCGTATCCAGTGACGGAGGCGTATACAAGCGAAGGGTTCAGCTGCGAGACTGTGGCGTAGTCGAGTTTGTATTTTGCGAGACTTCCCGGGAGGTAGTTTTCTACCAGGACGTCGCATTTTTGGACGAGTTTGTGCAGGATGGAGATTCCGGTGGGATTGTTGAAGGAGAGGCCGAGGGACTTCTTGTTGCGGTTTACCTGCTGTATGTTAGAGGAGTAGAAGAGGGTAAGGAGCATAGGGGGAAAGATGGGCGTACGGAAAGGTAGTATGCGCTTTCCCCGGGGAACTGGCGCTCAACGCCATCAATGTAAGGCGCGTCTGGTGGACCCCAGGAGCGCGTGTCGTCTCCTCTTGTCGGGTGCTCGATCTTGATAATCTCTGCTCTGGAAGGCTGTTAGCAGCAACTCCATGCACTATTGAAGACGACAACATACCCAAGGTCTCCCAGTATCTGCGTGCAGTACGGCTGTTCTGTGTTACCATCCATTCATCTCTCCACAAACTCATTACCCTATTCGGAAATCACCTACCCCTGCAAGCACCCTGGTCATGTCCAACACCCTAATGCCAGCCAATGGCAGCTTCTCTACCGTTTTCTTGTCCACCTGGCTCATCGCAATTCCCCTCCTTCCCTCCCATATCCTGCAACTCCTCGCCGGAGACGCCCACGCGGGGCACCACGGTGCCGACCGTAGGGCGCCTAACCTCGTACACGACTTAAAAGGCGAATTCATGGCTGTGTTACCGCGATTTCATTGTCCCGCGTTGAAGTGTTATATCCAAAAGAAGTCGTTCGAAGGTCTGAAAACGCCGCCCCACATCCGGCATGTGGGGTCGCTAAAGCATGCAGGGACGGAAAAGCACGGACGTTCACGGTACATACACAGCAGGCGCAGGGGACCGAGACGATCCAAAGCGGCATATCTGATGCTTCCTTTGCAGTGGATATAGGGCTAGTTCGGATAGGGTGTACAAGTTGCTTCGACGCTATGAGAAATGCTCCAACCGGAAAAAATGAAAGTGTTGGTGTAGATGCCTCATGCACCATTGACACCGTTCGTCGCGCCATTGGTCTCCGCCGTCAGATACTGCTTCAGCTCCTTCGAGTGCACGCCCTCCGTGTCGCTGGCATTTGCGCCGTGCGCGAAGCCGCCGATGTAATAGGGGGCCAGTCGCTTCTTCTCCGCGATCCTGTCTTGCTTGATGCGAGCGAGAAGCTCCTTTGCCTTGGAGTTGGCGGAGAATCGATCCTGTAAAACTTAGTAAAGAGCGAACACAGGCCGGGGTGACGAGACTCACTGGCAGAGCATCCCAGACCTTATAGTCGGTGCCATGGGTGCTAATGGTTCCGCAGCCCTTACGAGCATAGTCAGTCCAGAGGAAGAGACGGCTTGATTCCACCATGATGGTCAATTGATCTATGCTGGATTAAATTCGGGTTTTTCAACCTGCACATGGCAGACTTACCCGTCAGGATCTTCTCAGGCTGGCTCTCGTGAATCCTCATTCCATGTTGGTATCCCTCGTGGAAGCCGCCGTGAGGAGTGTGGCATCCTTCGAAGCTACCACCGCCGGGCTGGAAGTCGTCACTCCGGCCCAGGCCATTTCCGTAGAGGCAAGCGAGGAATTCTGATGCAGAGTTGCGGTGGAAGTATGGGAGTCGGAAGGTGTTCGTAGCTACGTCCCACCTAGGGCCGAACCAAAGGAAGTCTGCAAGAGGAGTGACAGGGTCACGAGACTTTGCAGTGAGGACGCAGAATATGGAGGGATCAGTGTGGTCGATGGAGGTGCTATTCTGTGAGGAAAACTTGGTCAAATCGTACTTGTAGGGGACGACATTGCCGTGCCAGGCTACGAGGTCGAAGGGGCTGTGATCCTGCCGAATGGCAACCAGCTGGCCGTTGGTCTTGTTCACAATCTGCCAGTCAACATGCAGATCATCGTCGATGGCGGCTACCGGGTACAGGAAGTCCCGCGGATTGGCCAGACCATGTCCACCGAGCGGACCAAGGTCGGGGAGCTCCCACATGGATCCCCACACTTCGGTTATATAGCCTCGTGCAACCTCAGTATCTGGGGCCAGGTTCAAGCAGAATCGGATGCCTCGTTGAATGACGCAAATCTCGCCGGGCTGCAGGAAAATCATGCCCATTTCTGTCTTGATGTCGAGGTTCCCAAGCTGAGCGCAGATGAGGAAGTCGCCGTCCGTGTTGCAGAAGGCTCGCCGCTCCATGCTGGAGTTGATCATGTAGACGTAGAGAGCAAGTCCCTCACGAATGTTGGGGTCGCCGCTGCCTGCCAGCGTGTGCAGGCCATCTGCGAAATCGATCTTCTCATCTTCCTTGGGGAGAGGGAACGGATGCCATTCAGCCTGCTCTGCAAGGGTCTCCACCTTTGGATTCGCCGAAAGGAAACAGTTTTCAATATTTGACTTGGATTCGAACGGAATGTACCCCTCTGTTATCGTTAGTACACCATACTCGGAGAAGACTACATAAGTGCGTACTGTGTGCAGCCGCTGGCCTGCAGCGGTACATGTATGTGCTGAAGTTAGAGTGCCGCGGGGCAGCGAATGCGGAGTATGTGATGCCTTCGGTGTACAGCCCAAAGCGAACCTCTTGCGGGTTGTTCTGCGCAACGGGCAGTGTACCGGGAATAACCTCAGACTGATGTCGGTTTCCCCATCCTGCCTGGTAGTCGTATGGATCGTTCTCGCGGGTGGGCTTCAACCGCTGCAGATCGGTGAAGTGGAAGGTCTTCTGGGGGTCGGTGACGAGCGCGCGCTCCTTGAATTCCGGCATGATGAGGGACGCGAAGGTGAGCTCTGGAGACCCTGAGCATGCCAGAATGCATCAAGCCTTATATTGATCCATCCACATCCCCGGAGGGTTAGCGCTGGATCTGCCGTAGCTGACTGGCGTGGAACGCGCGTGATGTGGGGCGACCTGGTTCTCGTCACAGCCATGGCGGGGGGTCTTCCCCGTTGAATCGCTCCGCGTAGCACTAGGCGTCCCAGAAGAGAGGGGTTCAGATTAAGCCGAACCGGGATAGTGGAGGGCGTTTGATAAAGAAATGCGATTGCGCCTTTATCTATCCTGGCAATGCTGGCGCGAACGCTGACCGTTCTGAGCCGTACGTAGAGGATCCAGACTCGCTTGGGTCTCTATATAAATGTAATAACAACAAGACAAGGTGCTCTCGTGAGCCCGATAGGAGGGCTGACTACAGATTTCGGGCGAGAACCTCGTCGACCATCAGCCCGCAAGAACCCAGGTAGTTCTTGGCGTCGCACAACGAGCTGAGCTCCTCGTTGGAAATCTTGCCAGTAATCTCTGGGCGCTTCTGAAGAGCTTCAAGCAGACTGGTGTCCGTTTCAATGCTCTCTTTGCACGCTTCATACACGATGTCGTGAGCTTTTTGCCGTCCCACATGTGGAGCCAGCCCCATCATGACGGCTTCGCCCACGATCAGACCCCGCGTGGAGTAGAGGTTGTCGAGCATGTTCTTCGGGTTCACGACGAGCCCGGAAAGCGCAAAGTCGGCCTGGTTCAGCGCACCAACCGCAATAACAAAGCTCTCTGGGACTGCGACCCATTCCAAATGCCACGGTCCAGAGGCGCGTTCGAAGTCCGACACCATTCCGTCGAGGACCAATCCCGCATTTGATCGCAGGATCTTCGACGCAGCTAGAATAACTTCGCTCGAGATGGGGTTCCGCTTCTGCGGCATTGTGGAGGACGCCCCGCGGTGTGGGACGAACGGCTCCGATACTTCGGATAGCTCGTTGGATGACATGATGATGATGTCGAGCGCGATTTTGCCGAGACTTCCTCCAACGAGCGCAAGGTAATTGGTGATCTCAGCGACGCCGTCTCGAGCAACGTGCCATGTAATCGGAGGATCGGCCAACCCGAGATCCTTTGCCATCTCCTTCCGCACCCTGATGCCGTCGTCGCCGGAGCCCAAAGAAGCCAAGGACCCCGCCGCACCGCCAAACTGAACCATCAACGCGCGCTCCTTGAGCTGCTCGAGGCGCTCAAGGTGGCGCTGCATTCCGGAGAGCCATATGGCGCACTTGTGGCCGAAGGTGATGGGTAATGCGTGCTGCAAGTGCGTGCGGCCGGCCATTGGCGTGTCTCGGTACTTCCTCGAAAGGTAGTCGAGGTTGGTGATGACTGATCGGAGCGTCTTCTCGACGATCTCCAGGCCTTCCTTCATCTGCAGCATACTCGCCAGATCCATAATGTCTTGTGTCGTAGCGCCCCAATGCACATAGCGACCGGCTTCGTCCCCACACAGCGCTGACAACTGCCGTACCAAGGGAAGAATTGGGTATCCGACAATCTCAGTTTCGCGGCGCAGCCTGTCAAAGTCCAGTTCAGCCCCCTGTGACCTGGAGGTCACTATTTCCCCGATGTGCGACGGAATGACATTGCATCGCGATTGGGCTCGGGCAAGTGCTGTCTCGGCATCCACGCATCGGCTCAGGTAAGCCTTGTCATCGAAGACGCTGCGGATCTCGTCGGTGCCGAAAAGGGTTCTGAAAATTGCGGAATCGATTGCGCTCACACTGCCGAGAGCACGGCGCTGTTGAAGAGGCCGGTGCTGGACAGCGGGAAACTTTTGTATTGCGCGCCCTGAGGCACGTCGTAGCAGGAACATGATGCCAACGCTGAACTGCAAAGCAACAGAAACAATGAACGGCAACAATTGCAACAAAAAAAGGAAAATGCAGGCAAAAAGGACGAAGCGGCTCCGACGTGGGACAAGGGACGGTAAATGCGGCGGGAGGAATAGTTCGTGTGGGGAAGATGCACGGCCGGTTTAGCCTGCCCAAAGGGGCTAGACAGCACGTGCCTTTTGGAGAAGCCCTGGAGCGTGCCCAGGTAGCAGCCTCGCGTTTCAGCGTGGAAATGCACTCGCTGGGCGCTGATGACTGGATGTGGGACACGTTGCGAACGTTGCGAACGAGGTATTTGACGTCCTACTTTTGCATCATGACTCTCTGATGAACAGCGAGGCAACCCCGTGCCCGGTGCTAGCACACATACTGACGATGCCCAGCTCCTTGTCCTGCCTGCGCAGCTCGCCAAAGAGCGTCGCCGTCTGGCGAGCTCCAGTGGCGCCGGTGGGGTGCCCCAGCGCAATCGCTCCACCGTTGGGATTGACCTTCTCTTCGTCCAGCCCAAGTTCCCGCATGCACGCAAGCGTTTGGCTCGCGAAAGCCTCGTTCAGCTCAATGATATCAATGTCCTTCAGCTCTGTCCCCGTATACTTGAGTAGCGCCGGAATGGCAAACACCGGCCCGATGCCCATCTCGTCGGGCGCGCACCCACTGACCTGCGTGCCCACGAAGCGTCCCAGCGGCTTCAGGCCGCGTTCCTCTGCCCACGAGCGTCGCGCCAAAATGGCGGATGATGCGCCGTCGGAGATTTGAGACCTGCAACGTCAGCGCTTTTCTGCACCTCACGTGCAATCGACCTCGGGACAACTCACGAGTTCCCCGCGGTGCTCTTGCCATTCTCCCCAAACACCGGCTTCAGCGTGGCCACCTTCTCGTACGTCAGGCCATGCCTGATGCCGTCGTCCTTTGTCACCTCAAACCCCGCTGGCTGGCCCGTTGCCTCATCCGTCCGTTGGACAGTGACCGGGACGATTTCCCAGTCGAATCTTCCCTCCTTCTGCGCCCGGCTTGCCCGCCCATGGCTCCGGACGGCGTATTCGTCTTGCGATTTCCTGTCCACATCATACCTCTCCGCCACGTTCTCCGATGTGATGCCCATGGGCATGAGGCAGTCCCGGGCGTCCTTGACCGTAGAGCCCAGCAGCGCTGGTGATACATCCGTAGGGATACCTCGCGAGCCATAGTTTCTTGACATGCACTCTACACCTCCGGCAAGTCCGACGTCTATTTGACCCACCATGATCGAGTGTGAGATGTGGGTAATGGCCTGGAGACTGCTCGAGCACTGGCGGTTGACAGTGTGGAATGTGGTTGAGCTCGGAAATCCCGCGTGATTGAGAGCCATTCGTCCCGTCTTCGCGAAACCCAGCTCGGCCAGAACGTTCCCGATCATGGCATCGTTGACGTCCTTTGGCTCGACCTGGGCTCGCTGTACCGCAGCTTTCATCACCTGTAAATGTTCAGCACCCGTACATGCAACACGCGAACATGAGCCCCATGAGGCCCGCTTACCGGCATCAAGATATCCTCCGGGTGGGCATCTTTGTAGCCACCTTTGAAGCTGCGGTTTATGGGTGATCTCACCGCGGATAGCAGAACCACGTCGTTGGGGCTCTTCTGCAGCACATTGCGGGCAACTCTGTTGAAGGCCGCCATGCTCGACTCTCAAGGTTGAAGACAGAATTTGGACATATTCGCGAAACGATGGACTTCCGGGAATATCGCTACGCACGATGCAGGCCTGAATTGCCGCTTCGGAGTTGCGACGCAGGGACAGTGGCGGGGCGGAACAGGCATGTGGGGCGAGACCGGAGCTACCCCTCCATGATGAGTATGACGAATCATGCACCAGCGCAAACAGATTACTGAGATCGAGGATTTGGATGAGGCAATGCGGAGTGCCATTTTCGTTTCCTCAGTCGCTCAAATTCCTCCAACGAAGGCATTCCACCATGACGCTACCAAGCAAATATCAGAATGGCAGCATCGACTCCGCTCTGAAGGGGGTTTATCGAGCCTCGCCCGTTAAGCTTATGATCTATGGGAGGGGTGAGTTCCGAAGCTGTCACTGGGGCGCGGAAGCTCACGGAGTGCTTTAGGCACAAGCAACCAGCTCGCGGACGTAGTTACGGAGCTTGGAGGCACCAAAGCGTTCATCATCACCGGACGCTCACTCTACGAAAAGACCCCGGTCATCAAGAACATCGAGAAGAGCTTGGGGAGCGTTCATGGGGGTACATTCAGCAAGATTGGGCAACATGCGTGAGTACAGCGCCAGGAATGGTGGAGGAAGAGCGCTAATCCTGGACAGTCCAATTGGCGACATTCGAGAGGCGACAGGATTGATGTCCAAGTCAGGCTGCGACGTCTTGATATCAATAGGAGGAGGTTCGCCAATTGACTCTGCAAAGGCCATCGCATACAACATTCATCAAGAGACCGGAAAGTGGGTACCAAGCATCGCAGTGCCTACGACGTTAAGCGTAGCCGAGACAACACAGAACGCCGGCTTCACCACTGCGGAACTGCACAAGATCGCAGTGAGCAATCCTGAGCTCGTCCCCAAGGGTAGGACCTAAGCATCGACCGCACCACGCTCCAAGCTGACGCGTCCATAGCTGTGGTATACGATGGTGATCTTGCTCTCCACACACCCTTGAACCTGTGGACAAGCACCGGGGTAAGCACAACTTAGGTCCACCTGGTGTCAAAACCAGTGTAGCTAAAAGTGATGCAGATTCGGTCTCTGGACCACGCCGTTGAACTAATGTACCACCCCCTAGCTTCCGAAATCCCGACAAAGCGCATGTGCCTAGAAGCCATCAAAGACCTGTTCACCTACCTTCCCCAGTCAAAAGCCAACCCTAACGACGCCGATGTCCGCACCAGGCTTTTCCTCGCATGCTACTCTTCGCTCTTCCCCTTCCTTTACACCGGCGGCGTAGGTCTCAGCCACAGCATCGGCCACGCGATTGGGGCCACGTACGCCATTCCTCACGGTATTACGAGCTGTCTGAGTTTGGCCCCGACGGTGCACTTCAAGGCAAGCAATCCTGAAGAGGCGAAGCAGATCGCAAGGATCATTCCATACATTGGGAAGCAGAGCACCGGCAGCGACGAGAAGGACTCGCATATTGTCGGAGTCGCAATATCCGAATTGGTTGAGCAGCTGGGGCACAAGACGAGTCTGACAGCGGTAAGTGTTCTGACACACTTCTTGCATGCTTTTCCTCTAACCACTGGAAGTACAATGTTCCTACGGGAGACGCAGAGGAAGAAGCCATCGCAACTCGGGCACTACACAGCAAAGACCACAAGGACTTCGGCAACCGTAAGCTATCCCTCGCGCGCTCACGGATACATGTTATCTGACCAATGCATCAGTCAAGAAGATTGTGCACGATCTATACTGATCTCCCTCTTCGTCTTCATGTATATACATCCGTACCAATAGAAGCCGATTCTCCACAGACTCTTATCCTTGTCCCAAAAACGTAATTGTACAGATGTTTGCATAGACTCAGGACAGCCTATTCAACTACACCCGATTCGGATATTGAAGGCAGTCCTGCAAGCGCGGGTAAACCTTGGAGAGGTTCCCATCACGTGATCGCCCGGAAGTAGCTCGAGATTGAGACAATGTCCAAATGGAAACATATCCGTGCCAGGCTCTCATTTATCCGCGACTCGGTCTGTTGAAGTCTCATCCGATGCGCTTTTCCGCTGGACGAGTGCGGATAAGTGCTCATCCGCGGCGATTTGTGGCGCTTGGCGGACCCCGAATCTCCACCGGCATCGGGACGGCAACTGCGTCGGTATGCTCGATCGCGCTTAGTGGCAACATGCAAGCTATCAAAACGCCGTGTGGGGAACCTCAAGCTCCGCCGCCAAAAAGTTCAGCACTCACGCCTCCACATCGCGAATCGTGGATTGAGGGCTGCGGAGCCGCTTGAAGCTGGAGCTGCGCTTACTGCAGGTTGCGGAAGGCATCGTCTTGCATCCGGAGCGCTTCTGGCTGCATTGCATCATTGTAGAATCCGCGAGCTGTCCCACAGCAGTATTGTCGCAGGCTTCACGATGCAGCGAACATTCCTCTTCGCGGCTCGCCGCAGCGGGCCAGCGATCCGCTTCTTCTCCAGCAGTGCCGTGCGCGCCGAAATCAACAAGATATACCCCTCCGCACAAGAAGCCATCAAAGACATGAAATCCAACACCACAGTCCTCGTCGGCGGCTTCGGGTTCTCCGGCGTCCCGAATACCCTCATCAATGCGGTGCGCGACCGGCCAGATCTGACACACTTCACAGTAGTCAGCAACAATGCGGGTATGCCCGGGGTTGGCTTGGGGCAGTGGTTGGATACCAAGCAGATCGGGAAGATGATTGCGAGTTACATTGGGGACAATAAGACGTTTGAAAGCATGTATTTGAAGGGCGAGCTGGATCTGGAGTTGACGCCGCAGGGAACGATCGCGGAGAAGTGCGCTGCGGGTGCGGCTGGTGTGCCGGCCTTTTATACGCCTGCGGCATATGGGACAATAGGTACGTTTTTGAGTTTTTCACGTTAGGCCTACATAAGAACCAACGATGCTGATACATGCACAGTACAAACCGGCGAACTTCCCGTCCGCTACAACACCGACGGCACAATTGCGAAAATGTCAGTACCAAAAGAGACCCGCGAGTTCAACGGCAAGGCGTACGTCATGGAAGAAGCCATCTTCGGCGACTATGCCTTCGTCAAAGTCGCAAAGGCCGACCGGCTGGGAAACTGCACCTTCCGCAAGGCACAGAATAACTTTAACGAGGCGATGGGCAAGAACGCGAAGACGACGATTGTAGAGGCGGACGAAATTGTGGAGTATGGCGATATCAAGCCGGAGGATATTCATCTGCAGGGTATCTACGTGAAGAAGGTGATTAAGAGTACCGCGGAGAAAAAGATCGAGAGGCTTGTATTCTACAAAGATCCCGAGGAACAGAAGAAGGCACTCCTGGAAGGAGGTATGGACCCACCTTACAACCTACTCTCGAAGGAACTACTAATCGGAGAACAGGAAACTCTGAAGCCTCGGCGAAGCGCGAACGCATCATCAAGCGAGCAGCACAGGAGCTCAAGGATGGTATGTACGTCAATCTCGGCATTGGCATGCCTCTTGCGGCCCCGGCATTTCTTCCCAAGGGTGTCGAGATCATCCTGGAATCGGAGAACGGCATCCTTGGGATGGGTGGCTATCCCAAGCCTGGAGAGGAGGATCCAGATCTCATCAATGCTGGAAAGGAGACGGTCACGTTGATTAAGGGCGCCGCCACTTTTGGCAGCCACGAGAGCTTCGGTATGATTAGAGCTGGCCGGATCGATGTGGCCATGCTGGGAGCCATGCAAGTCAACGAATTCGGAGGTATGTAGCCATCTCTTCGACTTCTTCGAACAGCAACTAACGCGACGGTAGATCTCGCCAATTTCATGCTTCCAGGTAAGGTCAAGGGCATCGGCGGCGCCATGGACCTCGTCGCAAACCCCACCCAAACCAAGGTTGTCATCACCATGGAACACGTCGATAAGAAGGGCAACCCGAAGATCCTTAAGCAGTGCACATTCCCTCTTACGGGCCAGAAATGCGTATCGACCATCATCACTGACCTTGCCGTCTTTGATGTAGACAGGGTGAATGGCTTAACATTGAAGGAGGTTGCCAAAGGCGTTACGGTCGATGAGGTCAGGGCGAAGACTGAGGCGCCGTTCAAGGTCGCTGACGATCTTAAAGAGATACAGGTATAGATGTCATTCATGGGAAAACGCTTGCTTTGTTTACATTGTGCTGCATTGGTCAAGAGCGTAGCATTTGGCGCTTGGAGTTTTGGCAAGAAAATTTATTGTTGGCGTTTGGTCCCGTTCCACTCACTAGGCTTCGTCTCCACCTCTACTTACTACCGCCCTCCACGGCATCTAACGTCAGATACGCCGGCGCAGACTTATCCTCCGATATATCGCCCACCGCACTCCAGTGCTTCCCGACCAACTCCTCAGTCTCGACCTCATCCGCAATTGCTATCGCCATATCCGCCACAGTGATGCCTGTCAGTCTATCCTCGAAAATACTGCCGCCTTTCTGTTCCCTCATCAACACCATATCATCCACGCTGATCTCGTACTTGCCGGTCCTCTTTCCTGGCCTGTACAGCGCAGAAGGCGAAACGAATGACCATTTGAACGACGTGTTTCCGTCAAAGAACATGAAGGCCGTTCGACCGGCTTTTATAAAGTCAGTTGCACGATCCTTCTTCTTGATGCCTGCTTCGTAGTCGGCGATGGCCTTCTTGTCGTCTTCGGTTGCGCGACCTTCTCGCTCCGCGATGCGCGCGTTGCGGTATGCGCGGAGGGCGGTGCCCATGATGCCGAGCCTTTCTTCCATATATGCTATGTGCGCTTCTGAAGTGGCTATTGCTCGTCTGTACGCCATAAAGAAATCTGGGTGGTCGACACAGCATTCCTGAGTGCCTGGCACGTGGAGCGAGCCGGCGCCTCCAACGAAGAGGAAGTATTTCACGGGCGACTGCTTGACGGCAAGGATAATTTTACGGACGGTCTCGAGGAACGGCACTTTGGACGTCAATCTATGTCTTCCCATGCAGTTAAGAGAGACTTACTGTATAGCAACGCATCCGCGCCGGCTGTGTGTGGACCATATTCCGAGACGAGGACATCCACGCCCTCGAAGGACTTTGCGAGCTCTGATATAGAGACTTCATCGATGTCGACCGGCCGTGGTATGTATCGTTCGTGCTTTCCCAGCTTCTGCGGATTCCGCGATATCCCAATGACTGTGTGGCCGCGGTTTAGCAGCTCGACGCAGAGGTAGGAGCCTCCGAACCCAGCGGGGCCGATGACGCCAACTCGCAGTGGCTTTGAGGAGAGCATTGTGGATGATACTGTGTTACGAGCTATTTGAATCCTAGAAGACAGGGAGCCGCAGGATCGCAAAGGGAAGTCGCAGTGAATGTTCTCACCCCCAGCTGTGTGATCAATTATACCCACGTATACCGAGGCATACCCCTGCAGCGTTCAATCTAGTGGCATGGATTGCCCCGCACTAAGAACGCGTGCGCCCAATCTGCGGCTATCTCCGTCCCATTTTCCATGCCATCAGCGTCACTGCCTCCTGTCTCGTGGCCCTCAAACCGGACTGCCAATGGGCCCAGGCCCTAGGACCGCACCATTCGTGTCCAAGATCCCTCCGGGAATGCGTTGCGAAGAGGCCTGAAGCTCAAAATCTTCAGGAGTTGGTGTTCGGGGTACGAAATGGGGAATGAGGGGAACAATGTGGGGCAATTGAGTGCAGATATTCGCACATGCAGGGACCAAACCATCAACAAAGTACCAGGTAAACTTTCCACACGCCGTCAAAGTGCCTTCGAACATCTTCAGAGCATCACGTAGTCACAACTGCATTACTCCTTTCAGCATGGCGGAGAACTACGCGTTCATCGGTGAGCTTCCAGAGGACGCCTTCCCCTCACCCCGACGCTAACCATCCTCAGGCCTCGGGGCCATGGGCTACGCAATGGCTAGCAACATCCGCAAAAAGATCGGCGTCTCGTCAACACTCTACATAAACGACATCAACGCCACAGCGTGCGAACGATTCAAAGCCGAGTACGGCTCCCACGGCCCGATAGAGATCGTTTCCACGGCGCGAGAAGCAGCTGAGAACTCGAAAGTTGTGATATCAATCGTGCCTGGCGCTGCAGATGTGAAGAAGGTGTATATGGATGAGGTCAATGGTGTGATTGCAAGTAGACCGGATGGGGAGCGAGTACTGTGCGAATGCAGTACGATTGACGTGCGGAGTACGAGGGAAGTCGGCGAGGCATTAAGAGAGAAGGGCATCGGGACTTATGTGGACACCCCGGTCTCTGTGCGTACACTGCAAGCACCTCCACAGTCTCCCTCTCACTGACACACCCTCCTTCCAGGGCGGCGTGCCCGCCGCCGAACGCGGTGACCTAAGCATGCTCATCGGCCACGCCTCACCCTCAGACGACAGCCCAAACTCCAAACGTCTCGAACGCATCCTCAGCATGATCGGTTCGCCCTCAAAATTCTTCTATCTCAACACTCTCGGCGCCGGCCTAACCGCCAAAATCTCGAACAACTACCTCTCCGGCACCATCCTACTCGCCACCGCCGAAGCCCTCGCCATCGGCATAAAGCAAGGCCTAGACCCCAAAATGCTGTACAACGTGATCAAAGCGTCGACAGGCCAGAGTTGGATGTGCGACCACGTGATGCCCGTGCCAAACGTGAGGGAGGACTGGGTGCCGAGTAACAGCGGATATAAACCAGGGTTTAAGACGCAGATGATGATTAAGGATCTGGGGTTGGGGATTGAGTCGGGGAAGCAGGTGGGAATAAGGCCCTTGATGGCGGAGGCGGCAATGGAGACTTGGGAAGCCGCGGCCAAGGATCCGCAATGTTTTGATAGAGATGGGAGTAGCGTGTATATACATATTGGCGGGCCGCTGCCGCCGGGGTATGAGGATAAGGGGAAGAAGAAGGAGGATGGCACATGGGAGTTTGTGTAGGACGTTGTAGGATAGCATATGCAAAGCCAGTCCTGTACACCATTAGGAGGTGCTGCAGCTTTCAGGCCTGAACACCGTTCGTCTTCTCCTCCAGCTTGTCGGCATCCCAGCTAGTGCCTTGGCTCGCGAGGTATTCTTGGCCCTTTGTGAGGACCTTGCTGTTTTCCTCACCGAGCCACTGAGGCTCTAGGGCCTGGATAGCGTCCTCGATCTCGTACGCTTCGCCACCTGCGATCCAGAGTATCTTGCCGGCGAAGGGAATCTTGGCTCCGGGGTGTACTTTCTCCTTCTTGTCCCTGTTTGCGGATGCGCAGAGCAGGATACTTCGTGCAACATCTTCGGGCTGGTTCTCTGGGAGACCAAGTTTGCGCCAGCCCTCTTCTATGCCCTTGACTAGCCTCGTTTCTAGGTCAAGGTAAGCCTGGTGGCTGTACCTCAGATTCGGTGCGGGGACTTACTAGTCATCCACGGACATATCACGTTGATATGTATGCCCTCGGGGAACGCAGTGGTGTGCAACCCCCTCATCAACCCCAGCACCCCATGTTTGCTCGCCGTGTATGTAGCCAGCCCGCCGCTCTCCTTGAACCCGGCAATGGAGCTCACCATAACAAGATCTCCCCCTCCTTTTCCTCCTCTCGATCCATTCTTCCGCAAATAGTGCATTCCGATTCTCGCCGTAAAGATAGCACCAACCAGATTTACATCCACCTCCTTCATGGTCGGCTCCTCGAAAACATTCGATCTCGCCTCGAAGATGTCTTTATGTACCGCCATCCCAGCATTAGCGACCACGACATCGACGCGACCGAAGTCCGACTCCGCGAGTGCGAACAGTTTGAGCTGGTCGGAGTAACAGGACGTGTCGCAGCGAGAGAAGCGCGCTGCGGCACCCAGACTAGCTTCGAGCTCACGGGCGGGTTCCTCGCTGATGTCGCCGAAGACGACTTTGCATCCAGCCTCTAATGGGCAGCTTAGTATGCATGTGGACAGGATAGGCATGCATGTTGTTGCGTACCAGCGAATTGAATCACGGCTGACCGACCAATCCCCGTTGCGCCCCCAGTCAGAACCACAACCTTGCCTTTGAGCGTGCTTAGCAGCTCTAGGTTGAACTGCACATGAACCATGATACGGGTTCCGAGAAAGATCCTTTGCCAAAATAATTGTGAAACGGGTTACCCGTCAATGATTAGAACTACCTAGGTAGAAGTATACGGGACGCTGCATTTCTCAAGAAGGGTCGATCCCGCACCCCACATGGCAAACTCGAGCTGTCGTGGGGTAGCTGCCACCTTCCGCGGGCCTCCAACAGGTACGTCCAGCGTCCGGAAGTGCCCTCTTGGCAAATAGTTCTGAAGAGAACTACTGCCGGTTGCGTAGAATGTAAGCTTCGCGTCGATACTCAAGCGCAGTTCATTTGTGAAATGACTTCAAGGGCTCAACGCCAGAATGTTTGCTATGGAGAAGGATCACCGACCCTGAAAGAAGTTTTGGAAGGCCTGCAATATGTTGTCGAATCCCGCCATCTCACCAAGCTTGAGAACATGCTCTCGCCGCCCTACTTCTTCCGGATTGCCCGACGCAACGTACTTGGCCGTAACACCTTCGCTACTTGGGCCGTAGACCCTCGCACCCATCTTGCCCCCTTCCACGGGCGGCCACGGGTCATTTCCGTTGACGAACTCAATGAAGTCCTCGGCGTATGCCCTGGAGACCGCTTTCTGGTCGTCGCTTAAGTGCTCGTTGTAGTTCTGGAAAAGGTATGCGACGTCGAGAATGTGGCCTGCTTCGCCTTTGAATCTGCCCTCCCATGGAATACCTTCGTTGAAGTGGTAGAGGAAGAACTTGTGCTCTTTCGTTTGCGGCCAGCCTTGTGCGAAAGCACGCGCAGGCGCATAGAAGCTAATTTCCGTCGCGAATCGTAGGATGGTCAGGATCGCCTCGTCATCGGGTGTAGAAGGCGTGATGTCGTACGACGAAAGCAAATACTTCGCGGCTTCTGGGTGTTCTGCCAGTGTCGTAGTGATAGACTCAATGAACTTGGAGGCAATGCCAGGGTTTCTCCCGTCGATCCCCATATATGCGAGAATATTTGCCTAGAGTGGATTAGACTTCGAAAAAGGCGGACCTAAGAATGAGCACTCACGTCAAGCTTAGACTCTCCTATCATCAGTGCAGCGCACCACTTCCGCCCTGGGATCGAAAAATCGGGGTGATCTTCCTTTGACGAGACGGTGAGGAAGCTTGGCTCACCCGGGACAGTCTCGCCGTCTATGGAGGGCAGGAGCGGCGTGCCCAACGGGACCTTCTGCCAAAGATCATCGACGGGCATGCTGACGAGTGCTTTGATTCGTTCTTCGGGCGTTTTATCGGCCAGCCCGAAGGCTTCAACAACCTTCTGGTATGCCGATTCGGCTACGAATTCTGGGATTGGCTTGAATAGGAGGACTGCCCCTCCAGTGCTGAGACATCTCTTCATGAGCGGCTCCCTGGAGAGAAGGAACATCGTAACGGACACTAGGGGGATGTTAAAAAGGGATCAAATGTTGGAAAGTGAAACGTACTGCCACCGGCGCTCTCGCCGACTGTTGTAATTTCGTCCGCATTTCCTCCAAATCCACCGATGAACTTCTTAACCCATTGGAGGGCGGCGCGCTGGTCGTGGAAACCATTGTTAGCCTTATAGCCTGCCTTGCGGAGTTCTTCAGATGTCATAAAACCAGTGACACCGAGACGGTAGCTTCGGATTGTTAGCGCCGCTCATTGTTAGGTATAATTCGCAGCACTCACTTGATGGTGATGCCAATCATGGGTCTCCCCTTCTCGGCAGAAAGCTTGACTAACGCAGCGGGGTTGTAATGCGGGTACCAGCTCGAACCGACGGCGAAACCTCCGCCGTGGATGAAGACGTATACCGGCAGTTTCGAGTTTGCATTGATACCTCCATCTCTCCCCAATGGCACGGTGATGTTCAGATTGAGGCCTTCCGTATCCGAATGGGTGGGAACTTCCGGTAGAGGTAGCTCATGCTGAATGAAGCCAAACTCTCGTTTGATTGCGCCGACCGGGGAGACGGGCGGAGGACTTCAATCCGTGAGCTTGGGTCGCGCCAGGCTGTTCGAAATACGTACCCGTATTTGGATGCGTCAACGGCCCCCGACCCATAAGTGGTCACGAGCTGAGGCGCGGCAAAGCGATTCTCCAAGGAGGCGTACTTGAGCCCCAAGAATTGCGCTGTCCCATCCACAACATTGCCTTTTAGCTCGCCTAGATCCGCATGCTTGAAAGTAGTCGTCATCTTGTTAAATTGGAGGGGTGCTGGATGATTTGCGCGACAGTTGCCGTACGGCCAGATTCCCTACTCGAGCAACAGGAGCCGCGCTAGCCGAATATCGCCAAAAGTCAAAAACGAAGCAATCGACGCGGCTGGGTGGGCTACGAATGCGAAGGGAAGAGAGCCGTGGAGCTTCATTGATGTTGGCTCGGGATGCCCGATACCCCGCCGTTGGAGTATATGAAGAATGGTGGGGCCTGCCGCCGCCGTTCCACCGCCATCACCATCACCACGCTCTCGTGCGCTTGGTTGCGCCCCCAGCCAATGGCAGCGGCATTCAGGGCGACAGAAATAAAACGGAGACGGTGCCCTGAAGCGAACGCTTGCGGGTAATCTTTCTGGCACAGCTGTTGATAGTCAAGGACCGCCAATAACGCGCAATCTGTCTGTGCGCACAGATGGGGTAGCTAATGTGGGGGACAGGGCCTGGGTGCCAGTGCCAGTGCCAGTGTCGGGCGCGCCGCGGCGGAACGAGGCAGAGGTACAGGACAAAAGCGCAGGCGCTAGGCACTTGACATTCTCTTCCTCATTCTGGCCTTGCCTCGGAAATGGGAGACACGGAGGATGTCGGCGGTCCCGTGCCGGAAACCAGCGGATACGTCGACCTCGCGCTGCTCGATGGCGGCAGTTTTGTTGGGGACATCGGAAAAGTGCATGCAGGAGTCAGCAATGCCAAGTTCCGCATGTACAACTGGGCTTTCTACATCTCCCACCAGGGGAGACACCTGTTGTGGGACCTCGGGCTGGACGAAGTACGTATCCGAGTCGCTAATCGGAGCCTGATCTGGAGGCTCACAATCGGACCAGGATCGCTCGTGTTATACGCCATGGGTGAACAAGTTCATGCTGGAGGGAGTCAACCATGTCGGGCCGAGAAGAACCATCGTGAATCAATTGGGCGAGCGAGGCGTGTCGGCCGACGCGGTAGACGCCGTTTTCTTCAGGTAAGTTGGTACTGCCCCTTGGGTCGAGATGTCGTATGACCGGGGAGCAGCCACGCCCATTGGGATCATTGTCGACCGATCCGGGACGAGTTTCCCAACGCGACGGCGTATTTCGGACCGGGCACCAAGGAAGGCTGTTCGCCAGGGCACATGGCGGATCCGAGCGTGCAGTGGGACGGCCGCTTCTTCGATCCCGAGCGTGCGACGGAGCGGTGCGAGGAGCTCAAGGGCCCATGGGAGCCGTTCGGCCCGTTCGAGCGCGCGCTCGACTACTTCGGCGACGGCAGCTTCTGGATCATGCAGGCGCCGGGCCACATGGCGGGCAACATGTGTGCGGCAGCACGACTGAGGGGAGGCGAATGGGTCCTCCTGGGGAGCGACTGCTGCCACTCAAGGTAGGCCGAGAGCAGCGGTGGCGGAGGGCACGTCGACGCGTGATGGCTAACGGCGCGCAGAGAGCTGCTCGACGGGAGGTACGAGATTGCGCAGTTTTGCGCGCCTGGGGGCGGGACCATGTCGCTGCACGCGGACATTTCGGCAGCCCGGGACACGATTGCAAAGATACGACGGCTGGAGAGGGACTGCGGGTTCCACGTCGCCCTGGCGCACGATGCCGCCTGGCTGAAGGACGGCTCGGACGCGGTGCTGATGTCGCTGCTGGACGAGCAGATGACGCGGGCGGCGAGGGAGCGGATACCCAGGGACGAGATACCATAGACGCCATCAATGGAAAGACTGCCCGCGCGGTGTTGAGCATTCGTGACTTTCCTTGACGGGTGAGGGAGATACGACGCGAGGGCACGTGACCTCCCGGCCTTTAGTTAATTCCGCGTCGACTGTACTGTACAAAGTAGCTGCCAACTGCCTCGCCTCGCCCCTGGGCGCCAAAGCAAATCACAAACGACACGGCTGGGCTCTCGGAATGCCCTGCCGCTATCCGGGTGCCGTGGCTGACACATCTCGCAAGAACGGCTGCTGACGCGCCCATTGTTCGAGATAGGCTAGTTCAGGAGCGCGCGAGGTGTGCACCGAGTCCCTCTTCAACTCCCTCCCTTCCAGCTTCACGATAGTCTACACGTTGCGCAAACCCATAATGGCGCCCCCTCGTACGCCGCCGCCATGGCCGACCATCGCTGCCTCGGCCATCATTGCGCTCCTCGCATACTTTGCAGTCAAGCTGATCCAACATCGGCGGTCTTACAGGGACTTGGTAAGAACTTACTTTACACTCACCTCACCGAATACGCTGATTCTGCTTAGCCGAAGCCCCCCCACCACTTCCTCTGGGGCCATCTCAAACTGATGGGCGAGGTCATGTCTCTTTTCCCCCGCAATGTGCATTTCCAGGTCGCCATCACGACCATGGCTCAGAAGTACCGTCTTCCCGGCCTTTGGTACCTTGATCTCTGGCCCATGGCGGACCCCCAGCTGATCATAACGGATCCGGAACTCGCTCTTTACGTTACCGTCCTAAAGAACCATCCGAAGCACTACGTAGAGGCCGAACTAATGGATCCGATCATGGGCAAAGGCAACATCGCGACTACCGAAGGCCATATATGGAAGGCTGCACACAACATGCTAGCTCCCGCCTTCGCCGCCTCACACGTGAGGAACACGATAGGAGGGGTGGCAGAGGAGGTCATGGGTAAGGCTTCGCGGATCCAAGACTCAACATTCGCTAATCGTTCCTCCATCTCGGGCAGTGTTCCGTTCCATCCTTGAAGATCTCGCCCATTCCGGTGCCATCTTTAGTCTCGAAGACCTGCTAAAAAGCATGATCTTCGACGTCATCGGCAGAGTGACGTTCAATTACTCCCTGGAGGCCCAGAAGCGAGGCAGCCCACTTCTATCACACTTCACCGACATATGCTCTGCTGCCCTCATCGAGCGAGATACGTGGAATCCGGTAAAGTCCTTCTCCGCACGCCGAAATAGGCTAGCAGCAACCCGGAAGCTCGATCCTCTGTTGGAGAAGATCATTCGAGGCAGGTTCGAAGAGCTGCAGCGTGGCGATGCGGACCTGAGCAAACGGCGCGGTCTAAGCATCATAGATCTTGTTCTTCGTGAGCGCCTAGAAGAAGCACAGAAGACCGGAAAGGATGCTCTTGATGCGAACTTCATGGCAGTAGCCGCTACGCACATTAAGACTTTGCTCCTTGCAGCCACTGGAACCACCACGGATACTCTCTGTTTCACCTATATGCTTCTCTCAGCCCATCCCGAGGTCGTCCAGAAGTTACGCGAGGAGCACGACTCCGTCTTCACCCCTGGAATAGAGGCAAGCTATGCTATGCTCCAACAAGATCCACACAAGCTCAGCGACCTGCACTACACCACCAATGTCATCAAAGAAGTCCTCCGTTTCTATCCCGTGGGCAACACGGCGCGAGCTGAAGATTCTACAGGATCTATCACCTACAATGGCAAGCAGTATTCTACCAGAGGCCAGATGATATGCCCGGTTCAGCACGCAATGCACATGGATCCAAGCATCTTCCCCAACGCGTCAGCATTTGACCCTGATCGGTTTTCCCGGAATGACGCTCCGCGAAACGCATGGCGGCCCTTCGAGCGAGGACCCAGGGCTTGCCTTGGTCAGACCCTGGCTATGGACGACATGAAGGTCGCGCTTCTTCTGACTGTTAGGGACTTTGACTTCGCTTGCGCGGCCCTCAAGCCAAGTAAGACGCAGCTCGTCCCCTGGACAGACCTAGACCTTACTTTTGGAGATCGCGCCTTTCAAGAGTTTATATTAGAAGCCAGGCCCAGAGACGGCATGCCGATGACCGTGAAGAAGGCCATCGGGGCTTGAGATTGAGGGCAGGTGGCGAGAAGGGCTTCGGTCCCTCTTCTTGGTCGTTTCATCACCAAGGGCGCCGCCCGTGATCGAGGGCAAGCGAACACTGCCAAAAGCGAACACTCAGAAGGGAGGAGCATCTTCATCGCGTTGGCAGCTGCGACGGATGGAGGGCGCGGTCTTCGCACGAGTAACAGCCCACAGGGCAGCTGCATTTGTAAGTCTAGTCCGTAGCAACGGGAATAACATTACCGCGCTCACATCAGGACCAACACCCTGGCTTTGAACTCCGTCACAATCGGCAGGCACCGTTGATCTTCGAATTCAGCCTGAATGCTAACCAATCACATGTGGCGTACCGCACGTAGCGCAAACCCCTCACAATGATCCCGCCGCGGCAACGTTTACTCGTGCGGCTCTAAACGCAAACCCGGCTATCGAAATGTTTCTTCCCGTTTTCGCGTGCAGCTAGTCACATCGACAACAAGCATTTTGCTACCTGATGCGGGCATTGCACCTCCCGAAGCGGAACCGAAAGGGCCGCCGCGCTTCCGATACCTTCTAGCTGCCCACATCTAGTCGTCATCACTGTGGAGCGTCTCCCCGCATTATAAATCCAGAGGATGAAATGCCGGCGATACTACGGCTAAGGATTGGTATAAAGCCAAAGGGATAATGCGCTCTGGTATCTCAGAGCGGCCTTGTTAATCACGATGTCAGCATCTTATCGCTATTTGCCAGCGCTGCTGTGGGCATCCGGGGCACTTGCCCTGTTTCCAGACTGCGTAAATGGGCCCTTGAAGAACGAAACGATATGTGACACTTCAGCATGTAAGGCTTCATTCGACCAGCGAGATGCGCTAACTGCTAACTCCTGCAAGCACCCCTCGATAGAGCCAGATCCTTAGTGGCTCTATATACCTTAGAAGAAAAGATCAATGCCACCGGAAGCACGGCCCCTGGCGTTCCCCGGCTCGGTGTTCCGCCATATGAGTGGTGGTCCGAGGGTTTGCACGGCATCGCCGGGCCCTTCACCAACTTCTCGGACGAGGGCGACTACAGTTATTCGACTTCCTTCCCGCAGCCCATCCTCATGGGCGCAGCATTTGATGACCAGCTCATCACGGACGTTGCGACTGTGATCGCAACAGAAGCTCGTGCATTCAATAATGCGAATAGAACTGGCTTAGATTTCTGGACTCCTAACATGTACCGGTTTCCTTCTTCGGCCGCTTGGTGAGCACTGACACGTTCGCAGCAATCCCTTCAGAGACCCGAGATGGGGGCGGGGCCAGGGCGCGTACCAGCTTCCTTCTGCTGCTTAGCTAGCACTGACGCGTTCGCAGAAACGCCCGGAGAGGATCCGTATCACCTCTCTTCATACGTTCACGCCTTGATCAACGGACTTCAAGGCAATTCACTTGATCCGTACAAGCGGGTGGTAGCAACCTGTAAGCACTTTGCGGGATACGACATCGAGAATTGGAATGGCAACTTCCGCTACCAGTTCGATGCGCAGGTCTCTCAGCAGGATCTGGTAGAATATTACCTGCCTCCTTTTCAGAGCTGCGCTCGTGACTCTAACGTCGGTGCCTTCATGTGCTCTTACAGTGAGAACTTCCCCTGAGGGCGATCATACCTCCCTGTTTACAGGGCGACGACTGACATTGCATAGACGCAGTGAACGGTGTACCGACATGCGCCGACCCTTACCTCCTCCAGACCATCCTTCGTGAGCATTGGGGCTGGACGAACGAAGAGCAATGGGTAACGAGCGACTGTGACGCAGTCCAAAATGTCTTCCTACCGCACCAGTGGTCTCCCAATCGTGAGCAAGCCGCCGCGGATTCGCTCATTGCTGGAACGGACGTCAATTGCGGCACATACATGCCGGATCATTTACCCGCCGCCTTCGCGCAGGGCCTTGTCAATGAGAGCATCATCGACCAAGCGCTTATTCGGCAGTACTCGTCTCTCGTTCGCCTCGGTTGGTTCGATCCTCCCGAAAACCAGCCATACCGCCAGCTCGATTTCAGCGCCGTAGCTACCAATGCTTCCCAGGCGCTCGCCTACAAAGCTGCCGTAGAGGGTATCGTGCTTCTCAAGAACGATGGGGTTTTACCCCTTTCGCTCGATTCTTCAACGTCCTTGGGCTTGTTCGGGGACTGGGCGAATGCGACGGAGAATCTTCTCGGAAATTACTACGGCGTTCCAACCTATCTCCACAGCCCCTTGTGGGCCGCCCAGCAGCTCAACATCGCGATTCAATATGCCCAAGGCCCGGGTGGGCAGGGAGACCCAACGACGGGCTCGTGGCTCTCCATCTGGCCGGCAGCAGATGCAAGCGACGTGATTGTCTACGTCGGAGGCGTTGACAACAGCGTGGAAGAAGAAGGCAACGATCGCGTCTCCCTTACCTGGACCGGCGCACAGCTCGATGTCATTGGCCAGTTGGCTGGACTCGGAAAGCCGATGGTGGTCGTACAGATGGGTGGTGGTCAAATCGACTCATCGCCTATTGTCAACAATCCCAACATTTCTGCCCTCCTCTGGGGTGGCTACCCCGGCCAGGATGGGGGCGTTGCCATCATGGATATCCTCACTGGAAAAGCAGCACCCGCTGGGCGACTGCCCACAACGCAATACCCCGCATCATACATCAACGAGGTACCAATGACAGATATGTCGCTTCGTCCCAGTGCCAACAACCCGGGTCGTACGTACAAGTGGTACAATGGAACTGCGATCTTCGAATTCGGATCCGGTCTCCACTACACCAACTTCTCCGCCAGCATCACCTCCAAGCTGCAGCAGAGCTATGCCATCTCGGACCTGATGCAGTCCTGCAACACGACGTATCTCGACCGATGCCCTTTTGCTTCCGTCCAAGTCGAAGTAACGAACGATGGCAAGACGACGTCTGACTACGTTACCCTTGGCTTCCTCGCCGGCTCCTTCGGACCACAGCCATACCCTAAAAAGTCCCTAGTGTCCTACCAACGCCTCTTTGCCATCAAAGGCGGTTCGTCCAAGACGGCGACTCTGAACCTCACTCTCGGTTCCCTCTCTAGGGTCGACGAAAAGGGAAACAAAGTCCTTCATCCTGGCGACTATAGCCTACTGATTGATAACGGACCTCTGGTGTCCGTCAACCTCACCTTGACTGGTAGCGAGGCCATGTTGGATAAGTGGCCGCAGCCGCCCGCGAATAGGACTAGGAAGGGCGTCAGTGGGTTTAGTGACTATTTCGTGGGAGGTTATGGGAGTGATCAAGTACCTATGTAAATAGTGACATCCCTGTACCATAGTCACGTCCATCTAATCCCGCTCGCTTGCCGGATCGATCTAGGTCGGCCCTCATATTAGTCCTTATAGCCGTGGAATTTCCCGTTTTCGGCGTAGCGGGTTTGCGTCATGGCGGTGTTCTTGCGTGATACGGACTCTAGCCATTCTATTGATTGCTCTGTTCAACCCCGTCTCGGATGCTTCTCGATATCATACAGCAGTTTCCCACTTAGTCATTTCTTCCGACGAGGACCTCATCCAAGCTCGTTTGAATGGTTTGGCTGACCTTTAAGCCTCAAGTGCACTCTATCTTGTTCTCCGCTTCGGCCCTTCGGTTCAGGCCGTGGAGGTAAGCAGGGGCTCGGAACTCTTGGTCTCGCAAACTGGTGTGCTGACCTCGCTGTGTCCGATGTGATGGACTTCACACGATGAACTACGACTGAAGAGCAGAAGAAGCCAACGTAAGTCTCATTACCAACTATCTAAGGAAGTCTAGGAGAAGGCGAGAAAGGGCAGGAAAGCAACACCAATCCCTATTGTGAAGAACCAAGCTATTGACCAGGCTTGGAGCGGAAACATGAAGCAAAAAGACGCCGCAGCGATCTCTTTCCTCCCGTCTTCTTTGATACCTGGTGCTTACGAGAGCTCCCAGCACTGTGTTCGGAATACTGAAGACTCTCCTCGCCACCCTCTGACACATTCGCCACATTAGTCACCAACGTCGGTTCGCTCGCTTGGCCTGCTTTTTCGACAAAGCAGTCACCCATGAACCTCACGAACGCCTCGACGTCGCTCAACGCACTCATTGCCCCGAAGCTAACTCTTACCATTCCCGTTGGGATACCATTCATCACATCCTGGTCGGAGTTGCAACGGAAACCGGACGCGTAAGCCCTCTGGTAGTCGTCGGCAGTAAGACCCAATGCGCATGCCATACCAGCAGGATTGCACAGACTGCCGGTGCGAATGTGAATGTCTCTCGCAGCGGCCATGGCGCCAGCTTTTGCAGCGCTGGCCCAGTTTCCGTCCATGCCGCGGATGTTGAACGTCACGGTGGCTCCTTGTGTGCGTGCATCACCGTATGTCGAGGCCGGGTCCTTGTAGATCCGGCAAACCGGGCTCCCGTCGACATGTTTCATCCCGGCAAGCTTCTCGTAAAGGCATTTTGCGAGCCAGCCGGTATGCTTCGACACATCCTCAAAACCTCCGAAGGCCCCCCGATAGGTCCCAATAGCACACGATAGCGCAAGAATGCTGTGCGTTGCCCCGGTACCGTCTTCTAGTCTAGAAGACAAGGCCTTCTCCTTCCTCATATGCCAGGGCTGGCCAGTAACCGTTATCTCTGTTGTGCCTCCCCCAAAGTATTTTCGATGCTCGAAAACGTGAGCGGCAGGCTTGCGGACGATAAGGGCACCGAGGTCGGGGAACCCGAACATCTTGTAGAAAGACAGGACGATGAAGTCGGGCGCTGCTAAGTGGTCACTCAGGTCAAGGGGGTTGGTCGAGACAAGCGCCGCCACGTCAAGCAGAGTATACGCATCTGATTGCTTTAGGGAGGAGCCCAGAGCCGATGCCCAGGAAAGGGGGATTCCGTCGCCCGTTCATGTTGGACTGAGCGGGATAAGAAAAGAGCGTTGGCCTTCCGTGGCTATCTCGCTCGGTAGTTTCATCGCCGCCCTGGATCCATTCTTCGACCCCATTGTCTGACAGGAAGCAGTGACTCCGACGAGCAAGCTCCCTCACCCCGACAAGACTAGTATGGCAATCTCGATGATAGTAGTAATCAAAGCCTTGCGAATATCCGGAGAACGCTTCGGCAACGAGTTTGATGCCGGCAGTCGCGTTGGCAACGAAGACAATGTCGAAGCGTTTTGGGTCGGCTTTGAAGAGACCGAGCACTTTCCTGCGAGTCTCTTCCACGATCTGATGCGATACATTGGGTTTCGACACCAGGGCCGAGTGTGGGTTTGCAAGGAGAAGGGATTGCATCTGCTTCGAGAAGGCCTCCATCAGGGACTTGGATGGGAGAGTCGTTCCAGCGTGGTCGAGGTACGTTATTCCTGCGACGATTAGTGACCTATTCATAGAGCAGATGGACAACGTTAATTTGCCTTTGAGCATAGGATACTCCGTCTCCCTGAGTGCTGCTACTTTGTCATTGTAGCGCAGTCTCTGCTGCAAGTCTGAGTCCGTCCCGCAGTCGGAAAGGCGCTGATTCCCGAGGAACTTCATATTTGATTAATGATACTAAAGTTAGAGATGTTGACGTGGAGGATATAGATTTCGCTAAAACGGCGATAAGTTAAATTGAACGATGTGGGAGGATACGGCATAGTGAGCATCTCTATCTGATGTGGGCTCCAAGTCCAGCTCGCCGCCTCGAGGCTTCATGATACCTCGCCGAACGTCGCTGGGCAGAAGACCTCTGTGAGGACCTCTGCTGCTGAGCCAGGGGTCTCTGTCGCCGAGTTGGGCCTCTGCCGCTGACCTCCTAGAAGACCCATCCCCGGTCTCTAGGAGAGAAGTGAAGCCTTCACCACGCCTACTGAACGGTGAAATCTGCAAGAACATTGCTGGTAATCACATAGCATCGTTATCATGGACCACGATCCGTCCCAATTAACATCGACGAATAACTGCCCAGGTGGGGAAAACATCCTTGCCGGATCCGACCTTGCCTTGACTTGCTTCGTTGTGCTCGGTGTGCAGAAGGCGATAGATCGGCCCTCGGCACAGTCCTCTAACCTACCACTAGCATATGTTCATCGATCGTCACTTGAGAAATATCGGTGTTGATGCCGCCTGAAAGGGAAGCGTGGTTCGCTGAAAGATACGAGTTATATCAGGTCAGTATTACGCCGTGTAGGCGGCTGCGTCGTGACCGGAACACATCCCAATCGCTCCTCTTCCCAGGCGACTATTACCCGAAGGTAGCCAGGCTTTCTACGTAAAACTAAACTTAATACTATAATAGTATAACGTACTCCACCATCGAAAGCCCCACACTATCGAACCCCCCATGATTTCTTGGCAACGAAAATCAACGAAAATCAACTCGTTTTTCTTAAATAACTAAGCGAAACCTTAATATTTTTCTATAAAAATTTATATATATATTCTCTATAGTATATTACACCTTATACTAAAGTTATACTAAGATATATTACGTAATTAAAAAGCTATAACGTACTTTATAAACGAACTCTCTATATAAACAAACTCTCTAGAATTTCTTAGTAAGGAAAATTAACGAAAATTAACGAGTTTTTCTTAAATAACTAAGCGAAATCTTAATATTTTTCTATAAAAATTAATATATATATTCTCTATAGTATATTATATCTTATATTAAAGTTATACTAAGATATATTACGTAATTAAAAAGCTATAACATACTTTACTACTAAACTAGTTACTCTACTAAATAACCTAAAAATACTAAGCTCTTACTAAAAAGCTACTATCTCTATTATAAAGCTCTTTATAAATACCTAATTAACTTTAGATAAATTCTAGATATAGCTTACGCTCTATACTATTTAATAAAATCTAGAGCTAAGCTTATAGCATACTATAGCTTTCTATAATATACTATAAAAGAAAGTCTATAGTTAATATAATAGAGTTACTTTATAAAGTAAAAAGATATCTAATTTAATAAAGCTTATAAAGAATAAAGAGTAGGTAATAGTTAAGTATATACTAGATCTAGACGCGTAAGAATTTACCTCTTAGCTTACTACTATTTAAGATATAGCTAATAAGCTACTTACTAAGTAAGGTAAGAAGGTAGTTAGCTAGTACTAGCTAAACTACTTTGTTATACGCTATTCTAAGCTTAAAATATAGCTTAATTATAAGTATAACTATTAGAGAGTAAAGTAAGAAGATTCTATAATTATTTAGGTATAGTTTAACCTAGTAGGTAATATAAAGATAAAGTATAGTATTACTAATAAAGATATATATAATTTTAATAAATCTAGCTTTATAATAGAAATAATATTATCTTAAGTAGTAGTTACTAGCTTTAAAAGATAATTATAACTAAAGAGTTTTTAACTATATAATTATAAGTAGATTTTAGTAATTATAATAGTAAGAGTAGTAGGTAATATATAGGTTCTACTATTTCTTATTATTATAAGTAAGAACTATCTCTTAGCGTAGTATAAAGGTAGCTAGCTATTATGTAATTAGGTTATAGCTATCTCTAAAAGTAGCTAGATAATAAATAAAGTTAGTATTATATAGTTATAAGAGCTAGCTTTATAGTCTTTACTACTATAAGCGTCTTAGAATACCTAGCTAGATAAGTTAGCTATAGGTAGTACTATCTCTATAAGCTATAAGAATAGAGACGCTAGTAGAGTAGGTTAGGTTAAATTTAGCTATCTAAAGGTAAGAAGTAGAAGAATACTCTAAGAGCTCTCTATATATAGAGAGCTAAGCGCTAAGACGCTAGGTATAGTTATATAACTTAGGTAAGATTATAGAACTCTAGTAAATACTAAGCTAGACTATTATATTATCTTCTCTTATAGAGAGAGCTTATTCTTAAGCTCTAAAATATATCTCTAAAATTATTCTAGCTATTAACTCTATTACTAAATTACTCTTAGATTTACTTAGTAGCGTTTTTATATTACTCTTATATTACCTATCTATATAGGTTTTAAATTCTTTACTATCTTCTATAGAGTCTTCTCTTTTTTATATATCTTAATTTAAGTATCTAATTATAATAGTAGCTCTAGCTTATCTAGGTATACTATATAAAAGTCTCTTATCTTATAGAGAGTATTAATAAAGCCTATAGTATTATACTAGATAGAGTTAGAGTTATAAGTAACCTATATAGCGTAGTATTAAAGATAATTTTAATAAAGATAGCTATCTAGAATCTTATATACAGGCTACTCTAGATTACTATTAACTTTAATAGGTAGCTACTTAGGCTCTATCTACTCTAGTAATAGCTCTAAGGCTTCTCTTAGCTAATTAGTATAAAAGATATTATATATATATATATATATATATACGTAGATAGCTAGAGCTAGAAGAAGTAACTCTTTATAGTAATAATTAGGTAAGAGCTATATATCTATTAATTAAGCTTTATACTAGACTAATCTATTAAAAAGCTATAAGATTTAATATAGATAAGATTATCTATAGTAAAATTAGATTCTTAGTACTTTTTATTTACTTAGAGTATCTATCTAGCTTACGCTTTTATAATATTACTTTATATAATCTTAGTAGCTTTTTTTATAGTATTATATTACTTCTTAGTAAAATTCTAAGCTTTCTAATATAAAAGACGCTTATATAGAGTAGAGGCTTTTATTATATACTCTTTCTAATTCTAGTAGTATATTAGTTAGTATCTAAATTTAATCTTATATAATAATAATCTAGTTATTTTATATAGTAGCGTAGCTTATACCTAATCTATATAGAGTAAAAGGTCTAACTAATTATTCTAATAATAGTTAATAAATAGATATAGATACTAATTAAGGTATTAATTAATAATCTTTATATTTCTATTAGTTTATAGATAATACATAGTAGAAAGCTTCTACTTAATTCTTATAAGTTAATAGAGCTTATCTATAAAGGTAGAGGTAAACTATAGACTATAATCTAATATAATAAACCTAGAAGAACTATATATATACTAGATATATTAATAATATAGCTCTACTATACGTTATACTATAATTTTCTTATAGTAGAGTAGAGAGAAGCTATACTTAGCTAATATATAATAATATACATATAGTTAAATTCTTTTTTATAAAAGAGAAAGCTCTTAAAATTTATAGAGACGTTTTACTATACTCTTTTAGAGATAGGTAGAAGCTTTAGAAGACCTAGTATCTTATTATATAGCGTATAGCTTTAGTAGTAAGCTTTATATACTATTATATACGTATTAATATCTTTTTATATATCTAGCTAGTAATATTAATCTTATAGTAACTAGGTAGTCTTCTAGTACTCTAGATAGATAGTTATCTAAGTAGTATATATAGCTTATATTAAATATACTTATAGATAGTTAATAGTAAGAACTATTAATTAATTTTAATATATTAATAAGCTAGCTTCTATTTTCTAAGTAGAGCCTAATATAGTAGCTTTTTCTTAAGCTAGCTATAGAAATTTATCTAATTAATTAGTAGTAATAATCTAGTTAATTATAGCGTAGAGGTTCTTAGTAGAAGGTACTTCTATAAAAATATTAGTAAACGTAATTTTTATAATACTACTTACTAGCCTCTTAGTAGCTAGAGTAGCTAGCTTACCTAAAATTTACTTAATAGTAGAGAGGCTAATTTATTTCTTACTTAGAAAAGCTCTTATATAAGTAGCGTAATTCTTCTTCTTTTAAGTCTTAAGTTCTTTCTACTTTTATAATAATACGTTAGCTACTATATTAGCTAAACTAGGTTAATATATAAGCTTAAGGTTATAGTTAGTAATATTATTAGCCTAGTAAACTTACCTTATAGTAAGTTCTTACTTAGTTATAAAGTACTCTAGAGCTTAATAGTTAGTTAATACTATAAATAGTTCTAGATTTTATAGGCTAATTAACTAGCTTTTCTATTTCTATATACTAAGAATAACTACTAGTATTTCTTTATTATAAATACTATAATTTATCTAGATAGTATTTATTATCTTACTAAAGAAAGCTATAAGTTACTAGATACTATTCTCTTAAAGCTATAAAAGAACTCTAGTAACTATGCTATCTAATACGTCTATTTTAACTCTTATTTATTAATAGAGAGAGTAGTAAGCTAGAATATTATTAGCTAGTATAAGATTCTTAATATACTAAAATACTATAAGCTTAGTCTTACTAAAGTTATACTATACTTTCTATTTTAGTAGCTTAGTAAGTAAGTAGATAATTCTACTATAATCTCTTAGAAAGACTTAATAGAAATTATAGAAACCTAGAAATAACTAAAGACTTTTAAGAGTTCTTAGTATAGGCTAATTCTAGATAGTAGCTATCTTCTTAGAGTTCTTCTAGATTCTATTAGTACTTATAATTAATTCTAGAAACTTAGTACTTTTAATAGTAAATTCTAACTTCTTAATATCTACTTATAGTCTAGCTTTTTATAATTAATTAAGTACCTAGGTAATATAAGCCTTATACTTAAGAGAATTCTCTAAATAAATAAGATTATTATTAATATATACTATATAGAAATTATCTAGTAACCTATATAATATCTTATTAATATATTACTAAAAGATAGTAAGACTATTATAAAGGCTAAAGAGTAGAATATAATACTTATAGTTACTATATTATATATAGAAAGAAGTTAGGTTCTCTACTAACTTATTAAGCTAGATTCTATAGAAAGTCTACTAAACGTCTAACTTTATAAAGACCTTTACGCGTAATAAGTAGGTAAGCGTTTTCTAGATAAAAGAGATAGAATAGATGTCTTTTTTTATAATAGCGTTAAGCTTTTAGTAGTTAATATAGAATCTCTATTCTCTCTCTAGCTTTTTAGTAAATAGAACTAGTAATATATATAATATATTACTATAGATAATAAAGCTATAGTAAAGGTAATTCTCTAGATAGTTACGTATAAGCTATAGATACTCTAGTAATATACTATAGAGAGAGCTATTAGTTAGTATATTTTCTACTATAAGTTTAATATTATAATTAACGCCTTTTTAATATAGTAGTAGTAAATTAGAATTCTTTTTAGAGAAATAAGCTATAGTCGCACTAGCGTATTCTAGAGATAGAAGCTTTTAAGTAATTAACTAGTAAAGCTTCTTCTTAGAATTAGTAGTAGAAGTTTTCTTTTTATTAGTAATAAGTTAATCTACCTTATAGATACTAAGGTATCTAATTATAACGTCTTTTCTATACGTATTAATTATAAAGATAGTAGCGCTAACTATATTAACGTTAAGCCTAGTCTTTAGGCATATTCTTTATAAAATAGGTAGCTTTTTTAGCTTATAAGGTAATCTAGCAGGCGAGTTAAGATTCTTAAGCTATCTATCTATCTTGCGTAGGTTTTCTTAAAGCTTCTAGCGTTATAATTCTAACTTCTCTTATTATATTACTCTTAGTTTCTCTACTACTAATATTAAGGTATTATAGTAATTAGTATTAGCTTAGTAAGCTACTTAAGCTTTAGTAAAGAATTAAGAGAATTATATAGAGATAAATATATTACGTTTATAATTAATTAAATAATTAGTATCTAGCTATATTAGTACGCGCTACTTATAGTTAACCTAAATATTAACTTCTTTAAGTAGCTTATAACTAATTATTATATTATAGTAACTATTATTATAATATATAAATTAGATCTATATTTAGTAGCTTTCTAGTACTAAATTAGCTTTAAAGTATTTATCTATCTAGCTATTAGGTTATCTATTATATCTAGTAAGAGAAATAGGTTTTATACGTAATAGCTTAACGTAGAGGTTTTTTCTAAGAGTCTAAAGGTACTTTAGGTATACTAGAATATAACTACCTACTCTAGTATTAATTAAGCCTCTTAGCTTAATAGTAAGCCTACTTATAGATATTTAGTAAAGTAGAGTAAACGTAGAACTACTAAATAGCTTTTTACGTAGGTTTATTACTCTAGTAGATAGCTCTAGAGAGAAGACTTCTTCTAGAGCTAGACTTTTTCTAAATTATCTAATTTATATTCTAACGTATTATTCTTAGGTACTTATAGCTCTATAGACTCTATAGATACCTTCTCTAGATTAATATTCTTAATAGTTTTCTACGCTATAGAAGTATTTAGGTAATTATAGCTTATATAGTATTAAGTAATAAGTAAATAAAAAGCTTAACTTATAATTAATCTAGAAATAAATAAATTAGTATTTAAATAAGTATAGTATATAATATATAGATATCTACCTTTTACTAATTAATATTTTAATATAATATTAATTACGTATAGCTATATTACTAGCTATATATTATATAACCTCTTAGTTTTACCTTTCTAATCTAATACCTTAGCTTTAGTAACTATTAGAGTACTATACTATATTTTTCTCTTTTATCTTTAAGCTTAGTCTTATTAAGCTCTTCTTTTTTACTTTCTTCTATACCTCGTTTCTACCTATTCTATCTTAGTTTATTAACTATTTACGCGCTTACCTCTTTTAGTTAGCTCTAATACTAGCGCGAAAATAGTTACTTTTACTCTTACCTACTACTACTTATATTCTACTTTTCTTTTTCTTCTTACTCTTATTATTACTTTTCTTTTCTCTCTTTCTTATTAGACTTCTTTATTATAAGCATTTATATTAACTAGATATCTAGCTCTATTACCTCTAGTACTATAGGTAGTAGTAGTAGTAATAGTAATAAGAAGAAGTTTAACTCTTATAGTTCTAGTAAAGGCTATAATTACCTACTTACTAATAAGTAATTAGGTTCTAACTTCTAAGTATAGCTTCTATATAAGCGTAATCTTTTCTCTTTTCTTTAATAAAGTATTAGAGCTAATAATTTATAGTTATATAAGAGATTAAGAGCTCTATTACTATAGACTTTATTACCTTTATCTAGCGCTTAATTATTTTCTCTTCTTCTAACTATTAGCTCTTTATTTCTACCTACCTTCTTCTATATATATTAAGGTTAAGTATATATATAAAGTAGAACTATAAGAATAAGAACTAACTAGTAGTACGTAATTAAATAATCTTTAAGTTCTTCTACTACTCTACTATAGCGTAATAGCGGCCTAATATAGTATTAAGGTAATAATACTAGCTTAAATAACTAGATAAGTCTAGTAATAAAGGCTTATATTCTATATACCTTATAGCGCTACTAGAAGCTATTATAGTAAACTAGCTTAACTATAATTCTTAAGCTAGTTCTAGTAATACTCTTAAATAATACTAATACTATATTAGAAATAGCTTTAAATACTTTTAGTTCTACTCTACGCCTAATACTATAGCGTATAATAGTACTTATATACCTTACTAGATAGATTCTAGAGAGTAAGAATATTCTTTTAATTAAAGTATTTCTTTCTTCTACTTCTTATTTTAGAGCCTAATATTAACTTAATATAGCTTTATAATCTACTATTTTATTCTATAGTCTAGATAAGAGAAAGCGTAGAGCTATTCTAGCGCGTGCTTTAGGTATTTCTAATATCTTATTAAGGCTCTATAAGCTTTATAATACGCCTTATTCTAGGCGTATACATTATCTATTACTATCTTTAGCTACTAGCTTATCTACGCGATTAGGTAGCTCTCTTTTTTAACTCTTTAATTCTAGCTTTTTTTTTTAATCTATTCTCTTCTCTTTTATCTACTCTTAATAGGTAATTAACTTCTTTATTCTCTTACTCTCTATATTCTACTCTTTACCTAGTATTAGATAATAAGATACTAATTTAAGAGAGCTTAGTACTTAAATATAGTATAGTTAAGAATGCTTCTAATAATAACTTCTTTACTACTTCTAAAAATAACGCCTAGCCTTCTTCTAAGTCTTTCTATCTACGTAAGTAGACTATTTAGAGCTTATAAAGATAAATTAGCTTATTTTAAAGCTTTATTAGAGTATAGTCTAGCCTATTTATAGTTTAATAGTATAGTAGAAATTATAGGCCTTATACCTATTATAAAAAAGAGTAGACTTTACTAGGTTTTTAGTATTTAGTAGCTTATTAGAAAGCTTTTTATACTATAGCTTCTAGGCTATCTAGTTTTAGCCTTTAGGTATTTACTTTTAATATTCTTTTTACTTAATATATAGCTACTTATTAGGTCTTTTCTAGACTTCTATTTAATATATTCTCTCTTTATAATCTTTTATCTTTCTAATTCTAGCTTTTCTATTTACTTATTTTATAAGTATATATCTACTACTTTTTTCTTTCTAGCTATCTCTTACTATATTTACTTAGTACTCTAATAGTTACTAGAGTAACTATTTAATTTCTATAATTTTATTTACTTATATCTTCTAAATTTAGAAACTCTACTCTTACCTTTTTTATTTATTTAGGCTAGCTTATCTACCTTCTTCTATTTATCTATCTTTTTTTTTCTTCTCTTCTATCTATATTCTACTTTCTAGCTACCTAATTTCTTCTTAAGCTACTTTCTAATAGCTTATTATATCTAGTTTACTCTATCTACTTCTTCTCTAGATAATAATAACTCTTCTCTTCTTTCTAGCTTAGACTTCTACTCTAAAAGAGAATTAGGCTTACCTAGACTTAGAGTTAAGATATTATAAAGTTACTTAGCTTATATATTAGTTATAACTAGTAGTAAGTTTCTTTCTCTTATTTAATAGTATATTAGAGCTAATAATTTATAGTTATAGCCTATTTTAAGTATCTAGTTAATATAGCGTTTATCTAGCTTATTCTATTAATTCTTTATTATACGTACTTAAACTCTTAATACTATATTAATTATACTCTTACTTCTTTTACTATATCTTAGCTAGCTACGTAATTTATACTATTTAACGTATCTACTAACTCTATATTAGTAAGTAGCTAGACTATTTTCTAGTTTTTCTATTATAATAAGAAGACGTACTAGCTACTTAATATAGTATTAAGGTAATAATACTACCTAGAATACTTAGAAGTTAAGTAAAGTACTACTAGTTCTTATATAAATTATCTAGTTAGGCTTCTAGAGTTAGCTATCTAAAAAAGGCTTAACTATAATTCTAGACTATATTCTAGTAATTCTAATACTATATATAAGACTTATAGAAGACTAGACTAGCTATACTTTTAGTTCTTAATAGCTAATAATAAGCTATAGTATTAAGATACTTATATATCTTACTAGATAGTCTTTAGAGCCTACTAATACTTCTTTAGCTAAGGTATTCTTTTCTCTTACTTCTAGTTTTAGAACCTAATACTAACTTAATATAGACCTCTAGCTCTTTTCTTCTAAAAGATAGTACTATTAAAAGAGTTAATAAGCTACTTAAGAGAAAATTAAGTAGTAAGCTAATAAGTAGAATAAGAATTATAATAAGCTACTTACTACTATTTATTAGAAGTTTATAGAGAAGCTTAAGCTAGATATTATATTAAGAATAAGAGCTCTAGATATCTTAGCTTCTCTACCTATTAATATTCTTACTCTCTACTATTATAAAGAACTTTATTCTACGCCTTCTAATCTATAATTAGGTTTTTTAGCTACTCTCTTAGATTATTTATCTTCTAAGAGGTAATATATTAATACGCCTTTCTAGACTAGAGATAGTAGAGTTATTTATATTTAGCTTAATAATAACCTAGTCTTTTCTTCTTTATCTTCTCTACCTTTAGATATCTCTAACTTTACTATTTCTCTATATACGCGTCTAGCTTTAACTATTATATAGTCTAGTCTATCTAGTAACTCTACTATACTATTAAGACTAGCTCTAGCTAGTCTAAGTATAAATATAGCTTAGAAAAGTCTTGTTACAATTATAGAATCGAGAATAGGGTTAATTAGCCAGGATAGAGAATACGGTAAGCTAAGCCTAGAGTTATAGAACAAGAGATTACGTATAAGGTTATAGAAATAATTAAAGTTATATAACGTAGATTAGATAGATTAGGTAAGTTAGAACCTAATCTAAGAGATTAGACTCTAACCTAGAAGATCTATAGAAGCTAGAGCTATTAGTATCTAATCTAGCTAAGATAGCACATATATATAACTAGAAGAAGCTTGCTTCTTATAGCTTCTTATAGTTATTACTTTATTTATTAAATTACTATAGAGACTTGCGATTTATAGTATTATTACCTCTACCTCTTTGTTACTAAAGATTCTAGCCTAAAGTATACCTCTTACCCCCCCTTACAAAAGTAAGCCTTAGCCTTAGTTAAGAGAATAGCTTATAATAAAATAACTATCTAACGTTAAAGAGTAGAACTATTATATTAATAGTTAGAACCTAATCTAGAAAAGCCTAGGCTAGAAAGCTAACTATAGAGAAGTAGATTATAGAACTCTAATAAGTTGTTATAGTACTCTAAGAGATAAGCGTTTAGTAGGTAGAAGAGCTAGCTATAGCAAACTAGTAGGTATAGACTAAGATCGCCCTACCTTAACGCTTTAATAGTAAGAGAGAGAACCTTAACGTATTTCTAGTAGCTATAGAACTCTATCTAAGGTATAATACTATAGTATTTCTGTAGAATAAGAATAAGATTCTAGAAGCTATAATAAATATAGAGAAGAAAGCTTTTACGTAGACTAAGCTCTATATATTAGACTAGCTAGAAAATAAGAGTAATACGAAAAGAACACAATAATCTATAGATAAAATCTTTAAAAGCTAAACTAGGTTTACAAAACACCTTAGAGAAATGTTTAGAGAAGTTAATATATATAAAGTAGCCTAGAAAAAACTATTCTAGCTATAATAAACTAGATTAGCTTTCTAGTATACGGCTATATTTAGGTAGCTAAGTGCTTACCTAGACTAGAATAACTTTACGCTAGTAGAACTCTTCTATAAAGGATTAAAGAAGTTAGTTAAGAATAATATTGCGCATGCTAAGCAACCTAAGAATCTAAGTAACATAATAGAGATAGTAGTAAAAATTAATAACTAATAGTATAAACAAAATTTAGAACGTTAATAGAGTAGAGACTACTCTATACTACTAATAGTTAGAACTAAATAACTATAGACTATGTTCTAGAGAGACTCTATAGACCTAGACTAGGTAAAGACCCTATAGAAGGGAAAGCAAACTTTAAAGAATAAGAAAAAGGCATAATACTTTAAGAAAGAACTATGCCTAGCCTATAGAGAAAAAGAACACTTTACGTAGAAATACCTAAAAGAAAAGAAAATAGTTAGAATAATCTAAGAGAACTATAATAGCCTTATATAGATAGTATACTATAATAATAGCTATATAATATACTAGAGAGATAAGATTAACTTAGAATAGTACCTAATAAGAGTTAGAGCTATTATGCTAGAATACTCTATATATACTAAACACCTTACTCTAGATACTATCTAATAACGTATTAATATATAATAGTACTAGATATACGTAGAATTCTATAATATATAGAACTATTAGCACGTATACTAGAATATTCTGTTTACTAATAATAAATTCTAGAAAGCGTTAGACGCTCTTAAGAAAGTAGCTAGGTTAGTAGATTATCTTATAGACGAAGAAGTATATATATATATCTAGAAGATATACTAAGGCTTCTCTATAAACTACTCTAGAGCCTAAAAAGCTAAGTAATAGTAACTAAGGTGTATAGAAAGAGGTAAATATAAGAATCTCTTCTATAAAGTATACCTAACTAAACTATTATAGAGAAAGAAACTCTCTAGACTATTTATATATAACTAGAAAATTAAAGTATATCTATAGTAGAAGCTATATTAGCTATACGAAGGTAATTACCTAGGCTATAACTATATCTACTAAGTCTACTCTCTAGTAATCTATAGAGAGAAAGGTAGAGTAGTAATTAAGATAGCTATTAGCACCTAAGAACTAGATAAAGAAGAAATTTAAGTAGCTACGTACATAAATTCGCGCTCTAGAGAGAAAACTAGCTAAATAGTAACACCTAAACTAATTAAAGAAATATATAGCAAGAAACACTACGCTAAACTATAGAATACTAGTACTATTAAGAATAGTACTAAACTATAGAATAGATAGCCTAGTACTCTAACTACTACACGCTTAACTATAGATAGTGTTTTCTAGAATAAAGGTACCTATACTATAGAAAAAAGGCTAAAGATAAATATATAAAACTCTACTAGACTATATATTTACTAGAAAGATACCTAGTATATATAGTAGAAAAGAAATAGAGATTAGCTCTAGCTACCTCTTTAAAGTTAAAAAACTAGCAAGCCTCTAAGGTAAAGGTCTAGCCTAGAAAGACTCTATTTAGACTATAGGTAAGATTATTACTCTAAAACCTAGAACGCTACGCGTAAAAGCTATATTAGAAAATAAAAGATTTATAGCCTACGTAGATAGTAGAGTAGTAAAAACGTATATTTCTACTAGCCTAGTAGAACTATAGAATATACTATTTTAAGAAAAATAATAGCTATACTAAGTATAACTTATAGATAACTAGCTACCTATCTTTAGCTAAGAATAGATTTACTTAGAGACTAAGGTACAAGTACTAGATGTCTAGAGAATATAGAAATAATAATTCTATAATATTATAGAACTAGAAAATATAAATATACTTCTAGAGCTAGATTAGCTATAAAGATATAACTCTAATATTAGTTAGATTAGGCTAGAACTCTAGAAAAAGCCTAGAGTAGTATAGAAGGCTAGAGTAAGATACTACCTAAGAGCTTACTAAAAGCTAGAGGTAAAGATTAGAAGAATATTCTCTACAAGTTTAACAAAATAGGCGAAGAAATAACCTTAAGATGTTAGCGTTGTATAGATATAGAAGCTATAACCTAATATAGAGTAACTACCTTAGAAGGTTAAAAAAGACTATAAGAAGTTCGCGTTATTATTTAATAGATAGAATAATAGCGTTCTACTTAAACATAAACTATAGAATTATAAGATACCTATAGAAGATAAGGCTATACTAAAACTAGAACCTATATACCTACTTAGCTATAAGTAAAGAGAAGAACTATAGAGATACCTAGAGAGACTTCTACGTAAAGAATATATTTAAAAAAGCTAAAGTCTAATAGCCTTACTAGTACTATTTATGCTAAAGAAGAATAGATAGCTAAGACTATATATTAACTATAGATAGCTTAACTAGGTAACTTAAAAAAATTAATATCTACTACCTATAATCTTAGAGCTAATAGACTAGCTTATAGAAGTATAGTAGTTTATAAAGTTTAATATTAGAAAGAAATACTATAGAATATAAATTAAAAAGAGATATAAGTAGAAGATAGCTTTTAGAATAAGAGAAGGTCTATATAAGTATCTAGTTATGCTATTTAGACTTACTAACGTACTAGTAATATTCTAAAGTATAATTAACGTAGCTCTATATAAGTATATAGAAAGGTTTACTATAGCCTATCTAGATAACGTACTTATATACTTAAAGAGAAAACTAGAAGAATATAAGAACTACGTATAAAAAATACTATAGAAGCTTAAGAAGTATAAACTTCTAATAGCTCTAGATAAAAGTAAGTTCTATTATATAGAGACTAGCTACCTAGAATTCTACCTAACCTAAAAAGAAATCTAGATAGAAATAGACAAGGTTTAGGTAGTTCTAGACTAGCCTATACTCTAAATAGTAAAAGAAGTATAATTCTTTCTAGAATTTATAAACTACTACTAGAAGTTTATCTAAGAATATTTATAGATTATAATACTACTTATAGAGGTTACTAAAAAGAACTAAGAGTTTAGATAGAAAGATCTATAATAATAAGCGTTTAAGATACTAAAATAAATGTTTACTACTATACTACTACTACAAACGTTTAATAAAAATAAACTAATATAAGTTAAGATAGATATATTAGACTAAGCTCTAGAAGTATACCTTAGCTAATCTAGAGAAGATAGTAAGTACTAACTATACTTCTTCTACTTAAGAAAGTTCTTAGTACTAGAACTTAACTATAATATATATAATAAGAAACTTATAGCTATTATAGTAGTAATAAAGAAATAGAGAATATACTTAGAAGGCGCTTATAAGAGCTAGGTTCGCGGTCTCTACTACTATAAGCGCCTCTAGAATACCTAGCTAGGTAAGTTAGCTATAGGTAGTACTATCTTTACAAGCTATAAGAATAAGAGGTGCTAGCAGAGTAGGTTAAGTTAAATTTAGCTATCTAAAGGTAAGAAGTAGAAGAATACTCTAAGAGGCTCTATATACAGAGGTACTAAGCGCTAAGGCGCTAGGCTAGGTTACGTAATAGAATTACGTAACTTAAGGTTATGTAACCTAAGGTAAATTCTAAACTAGACTATTATATTACCTCTCTTTATAGGGAGAGCTCGTTTCTAAGCTCTAAAATACGTCTTCTAGGTCTCTCTTCTTCTAAAACTCTCGCGTTATACTCTTAACTATCTCTTTTAGCTTATAGTAAGTGTATTTGTATTAGTTTTAAACTAGAAGCGCTTTTATAGCTACTACCTTTTCTCTAGAAAGAAAGAGGCTTATTTTCGCGTTAGTAGGGCGGCTTTCTTATTAGATCTCTTCTTAAACGATTCCTTAAGCTTAGCAGAGTCTTAAATCGCTTAGCGGCGCCTTTACGTTACTCTAGCGTCTCCTACTCTTACAGGTTTTAAATTCTCTACTATCTTCTCTAGGGTCTTGTCTTTTTCGTACGCCTTAATCTAAGTATCTAATTGTAATAGCAGCTCTAGCTTATCTAGATATACTATATAAAAGTCTCTTACCTTATAGAGAGCGTTAATAAAGCCTATAGTATTATACTAGGTAGAGTTAGAATTATAAGTAACCTATGTAGCGTAGTATTAAAGGTAATTCTAATAAAGACGGCTATTTAGAATTTTATATATAGGCTATTCTAGATTACTATTAACTTTAATAGGTAGCTACTCTAGCTCTACCTGCTCTAGCAATAGCTCTAAGGCTTTTCTTAGCTAATTAGTATAGAAGACGTTGTGCATACGTATATACGCAGATAGCTAGAGCTAGAAGAAGTAACTCTTTATAGTAATAATTAGGTAAGAGCTGTACATCTATTAATCTAGCTTTATACTAGGCTAATCTATTAAAAAGCTATAAGGTTTAATATAGATAAAGTTACCTACCACGAAATTAGGTTCTTAGCGCTTTTTATTTACTTAGAGCGCCTGTCTAGCTTACGCTTTCGCGATATTACTTTGTGTAATTTTAGTAGCTTTTTTCACGGCGTTATATTGCTTCTTAGCGAAATTCTAAGCTTTCTAGCGCGAGAGATACTTACGTAGAGTAGAGGCTTTTACTATACGCTTCTTCTAATTCTAGTAGTATACTAGCTAATATCTAAACTTAATTTTATACGCTATTAGTTCTATAGTTTTATATGGTAATGTAGCTTATACCTAATTTATATAGAGTAGAAGGTCTAACTAATTATTCTAGTAGTAGTTAATAAATAGACGTAGACGCTAATTAAGATATTAATTAATAATCTCTATATTTCTATTAGTTTATAGATAGTACGTAGTAGAGAGCTTCTACTTAATTTCTATAAGCTAATAGAGCTTTTCTATAAAGGTAGAGGTAAACTATAGGCTATAATTTAATATAATAAACCTAGAAGAACTATATATACGCTAGATATATTAGTAATATAGCTCTACTATACGCTAGGCTATAATTTTCTTATAGTAGAGTAGAGAGAAGCTCTACTTACTTAGCTAATCTATAACAACGTACGCGTAGTTAAATTCTTTCTTATTAGAAAGAAAGCTCTTAAAATCTATAGAGACGTTCTATTAAGCTCTCTTAGAGATAGGTAGAGGCTTTAGAAGACCTAGCGTCTTATTCTATAGAGTATAGCTCTAGTAGTAAGCCTTATATACTACTACGTATATATTAATATTTTTCTATATACCTAGCTAGTAATATTACTCTTATAGTAACTAGGTAGTTTTTTAGCGCTCTAGATAAGTAGTTACCTAAGTAGTATATACGGCGCGTATTAAATATATTTATAGGTAGTTAATAGCAGAAACTATTAATTAATTCTAATAGGTTAATAAGCTGTCTTCTATTTTCTAGGTAGAGCCTAATATAGTAGCTTTTTCTTAAGCTAGCTATAGAGAGTTATTTAATTAGTTAGCTATAATAATCTAATTAATTATAGTATATAGATTCTTAGTAAAGAGTACCTCTATAAATATATTAGTAGCGGCGATTTCTATAGCACTGCTAGCTAATCTCTAGGTAGCTAGAACTAATAACTTACCTAATAATTGCTTAATAGCTAAGAGGCTAATTTACTTCTTACTTAGAAAAGCTTTTATATAGGTAGCGTAATTCTTCTTCTTTTAGGTTTTAAGCTCTTCTTATTTTTATAATAACGCGTTCGCTACTATATTAGCTAAACCTAGTTAATAGGTAAGCTTAAGGTTATAGTTAGTAATATTGTTTGCCTAGTAGACCTACCTAGTAGTAAGTTTCTACTTAGTAGTAAAATACTCTAAGGCTTAGTAGTTAGTTAATACTATAAAAGGCTCTAGATCTTATAAGCTAATTAGCTAGCTTCTCTACTTCTATACACTAAGAATAACTACTAGTATTTCTTTGTTATAAATGCTATAGTTTATCTAGGCGGTGTTTATTATCTTACTAAAGAAAGCTACTAGTCTCTAGATGCTGTTCTCTTAAAGCTATAAAAGAACTCTAGTAACTACGCTATCTAATACGTTCGTTTCTACCCTCGTGTAGTAATAGAGAAAGTAATAAGCTAGTATAGTATTAGATAGTATAAGATTCTTAATCTGCTAAAATACCGCAAGCTTAATTTCTCTAAAGGCATGCTATACTCTCTATTTTAGTAGCTTAGTAAGAGGGTAGACAATCTAGCTATAATTCTTTAAGAAGGCTTAGTAGAAATTATAGAAACCTAGAAATAATTAAAGACTCTTAAGAGTTATAAGTATAAGCTAATTCTAGATAGTAGTAACCTTCTCTAGGTTCTTCTAGATTCTATTAGTACTTATAATTAATTCTAGAAACTTAGTACTTTTAATAGTAAATTTAGATTTCTTAATATTTACTTATAACCTAGCTTTATATAATTAATTAAGTATCTAGGTAATATAGGCTTTATGCTTAAGTAGATTCTCTAAGTAAATAAGAATATTATTAATATATACTATATAGAAATTGTCTAGTAAGCTATATAACACCTTGTTAATATATTACTAAAAGGTAGTAGAGCTATTATAGAGGCTAAAGAGTAGAACTTAATACTTATAGTTACTATACTACGTATAGAAAGATATTAGGTTCTCTACTAACTTATTTAGCTAGATTTAGTAGAAAGCTTACCTTACGCCTAACTTAGTAAAGACCTTAGCGCGTAATAGACGTATAAGCGTTTTCTAGATAAGAGAGATAGAGTAGGCGTTTTTTTTTATAATAGCGTTAAGCTTTTAGTAGTTAACGTAGAACCTCTATTCTCTATCTAGCTTTTTAGTAAATAGAACTAGTAACACGTACAACGTATCGCTATAGATAATAAAGCTATAATAAAGATAATTCTTTAGGTAATTCTATACTAACTATAGATACTCTAGTAATATACTATAAAGAGAACTATTTGTTAAGGTATTTTTTACTATAAGCTTAATATTGTAATCTATACTCTCTCTATATAGTAGTAGAGTATTAGAATTCTTTTTTAAGAAATAGGCTATAGTTACGCTAGTATATTCTAGAGATAGAAGTTTTTTAGTAACTTGTTAGTAGAGTTTCTTCTCTAGATTAGTAACTAGAGTTTTCTTTCTATTAGTAATAAGCTAATTAACCTTATAGATACTAAGGTACCTAATTATAGTATCTTTTTAACACGCGTTAATTATAAAGGCAGCTACGCTAATTATATTAACGTTAAGCCTAGCCTTTAAGCATGTTTTCTGCAAAATAGGTAGCTTTTTTAGCTTACAGGGCAACCTAGCAGGCGAGTTAAGATTCTTAAGCTATCTATCTATCTTGCGTAGGTTTTCTTAAAGCTTCTAGCGTTATAATTCTCCCTTTTCTTATTATATTACTCTTAGCTTTTCTACTACTAATATTAGAGCGTTATAGTAATTAGTATTAGCTTAGTAAGCTACTTAAGCTTTAGTAGTAGATTAAGAGAATTGTATAAAGATAAACGTATTATGTTTATAATTAATTAATTAATTAGTATCTAGCTACATTAGTACGCGCTACTTATAGTTAACCTAAACGTTAATTTCTTTAAGTAGCTTATAACTAATTATTATATTATAGTAACTAGTATTATAATATATAAAGTAGGTGTGTATTTAGTAGCTTTCTAGTACTAAATTAGCTTTAAAGTATTTGTCTACCTAGCTATTAGGTTGTTTATTATACCTAGTAAGAGAGATTAGTTCTATACATAACAACTTAATATAAAGGTTTTTTCTAAGAGTTTAAAGGTGCTTTAGATATACTAAGACGTAGCTACTTACTTCTATATTAATTAAGTCTCTAAGCTTAATTATAAGACTATTTACGGATATTTAGTAGAGTAGAGTAAACGTAAGACTACTAAATAGCTTCTTACGTAGGTTTATTACTCTAGTAGGTAGCTCTAGAGAGAAGACTTCTTTTAGAGCTAGGCTTTTTCTAAATTATTAGATTTATATTCTAACGTGTTATTCTTAGGTATTTATAGCTCTATAGGCTCTATAGACTTCTTCTCTAGATTAACGTTCTTAATAGCTTTCTGCGCAGTAGAAGCTCTAGAGTAATTATAGCTTAGGTAGCTAGGTTAGTAGTATTAAAAATAGGTAACTAGCTTCTAGGTTACTAGAGCTTTATTAGGTGCTAGAAAACCTAGTAGAGCTAGAGGCGCGCGTTATAGCATTAACGTAATTACGTTACGCTTTTTAGCCTTTCTAGTAGTAACGTGTACTTCTCTAAAGGTAAGCTCTTAAGTAAAGTCTTAAGTAAGGTCTATATAGTAATTATAGTTATTAATATACTAATATTAGTATATACCTAACTATATACGTATAGTCTCTAGTAGCTTCTTATAAAATTTCTCTACCTATTAGTCTACTAGAAGCTAGCGCTTCTATGTAAGGTAAAAGAAATTATTCTAAAAGTAGGTAAAGTTAGTAGCGCTTTAGTAATAAAGCTTTTAGAAATTATAGTAAGCGTTTAGC
>NW_022987214.1:585088-592661 GCF_010094035.1 Trematosphaeria pertusa | reverse complement strand
AGTTTTCTTAGTATTCTCTAGCGTATCTCTAGTATACTAATTCTAGTTTACTTAAAGTTTATTATATAAGCTATCTCTCTACTACTTAAAGGTAACACTCTTACTATTTAATAATAATAGTAGATCTAGAAACTTAGTAAAGCGCGTTAATTAGCTCTCTCGCGCTTATAACGCTAGAGGTGTAGCTAGCTAGTATATAGAGGGGCAAGAATCTAGAATTAAATTCTCTAGTAGTAACGCGCTTAAATTACGTATAATTAGTATTATAGAGAAACGCGTCGCGCGTTAAACTAGTATAGTAGGCTAGTCTCTAGAGTAGGTTAATCGCGCTTATAGTTACTAGATTTTAGCGTTCTTTTTAGCTAGAATAGTAGCCTGTATTAGATTTTTCGCGTATACGTTATCTCTCTTAGTAAGAACGTTAGTAGTAATCTAGTAATATATATAGATTTGTTATTTATATACTTATTATATATATAATTAGCTAACTATTTTATTAATAATTTTAGCTAGCGTTTCTAGAAAGAGCTCTTAAAGCTCTTTAGTAGAGGTAGAGAGTATAAATAAACCTAAGACTAATAATAGCTCTAGTATTACTAAGCTCTAGTAGAGCTTTGTGAGCTTCTAGTTAAAGTTATTATTCTAATTCTTGTTAGTTATCGCGTTGTATTACTAAACAAGGTTTTTATAATAGAAATATTAATTAGTATATTCTACTAGCAGGTTTACTACTCTAGATTTAAGAACTATTAGAGTAAAGAGGTATTATAGAGCTAAGGTTCTACCTCTAGATTAGCTTCGCAAGAGTTCTCCTATAGTGTTTAGATTTATTTAGCTTTTTAATTAAAAAAGGGCGAAGAGGGGAGGTATTTAGCTACTAGCAGAGTAGCTAGTTGTTAGCTCTACTAGCAGAGTAGAGGATTGTTAATTTTTCGTAATTTATAAAGAGGAGAAGGTTTTTATACGTAGAAGTTCTATAGAAGTTCTTCTATATATAGAGCTCTTAATAGCTCTCTTTAGCTTAGTACTAGTATCTTTCTACTACTAACTAGATCTACTAGTAGTCTTATATAGTACTAAAGAGACGAGTAATTAATTAGTATGTTAATAGATTCTTAGAGTAAGTAACTAGGCTCTTATAGCTCTAATTCTTAGTATTAGCTATTAGTAAACGCTCTTTAATAAGGCTACTTAGTTTAGCTAGATATTATACCGCCGTCTCTAGCTAAAGAGATATTAACCTTTAGATAATATAAGGGCTAGGTTTGTAGTCTCTACTACTATAAGCGCCTCTAGAATATCTAGCTAGGTAAGTTAGCTATAGGCAGTACTATCTCTACAAGCTATAAGAATAAGAGGTGCTAGTAGAGTAGGTTAGGTTAAATTTAGCTATCTAAAGGTAAGAAGTAGAAGAATACTCTAAGAGGCTCTATATATAGAGGTGCTAAGCGCTAAGACGCTAGGCTAGGTTACGTAATAGAATTACGTAACTTAAGGTTATATAATCTAAGGTAAATTCTAAACTAGACTATTATAGCGCTAAGTACTCTATTAATATAGTATTAGACTATAAGAACCTTATAGCGTTTATAATAATAAAAATACTAAATAGATAATAAGTTAGGTAGGTAGAAATACTAGCTACACTAGACTTTATAATTTAATACTAGAAAAGTACTAAAAATAGAGTAGTAGATACGCTTAGCTAAAGAGCTAACTATATAATAGTAGCTAAGAAAGAATATAAGGCTATGCTCTACACTAAACTAGATAGAACTCTAGAATATAATAGCTTATAGATTAGCTAGGTTATAGAAATCTAAGACTAGTAGAATAATAAACTAGAGCCGCCTAATAAATAAGAGAAAAGAAAGGTACTAGAAGCTCTATAAATAGAATTTCTCTAGAAATTCTATAGTATAATAATATATAAATACTAGAAAATTAAACGTACTCTTAAAAGACTATAGTAAGAATATAGGTTTCTAGTAATAAAGAAAAAAGTTATAAGAATAGTATAGAAATATATAGAATATTAGTAAAATAAAATAGTTAGATATTAACTATATAGGTTACTATAACCTCTAGAACTATCTATAGTACTATAGTAATACGTTACTATAAACTTTATTATAAAACTACCTAGGTTAGTTAAACTCGTATTATAAAGAAAGTACAATACTATCTTAGTAATTATAGACTAATTTACTAAATATATATACTTCTACCTAACTAGTAAAACTCTTAAAGCTAAAGAACTAGCGTATAAGGTAAGCTAGTAGCTATTTAGCTAGCATAGAATACTAGAATAAGTTACTATAGATAGAGATAAGCTATTTACGTCTAAATTCTAGAATATATTACTTAGCTAAATAGAAATAAGTAATTAAATATTAACTAGCTTTTATCTATACACTAATAGCTAAATAGAATAAATAAACTAGACTCTAGAAGAATACCTATAAAACTACGTTAACTAGAAATAGAATAACTAGGTTAAGCTACTATCTATAGTATAACTAGTATATAATATAGTAAAATAAGAAACTATAGAGATAACTCTATACTAGGTATATTATAGCTATAAAACTAGAATATATAGATTAATAATATATATAGCTATAATTTCTCTAAAAGTAGAGAAAAAGAAGCGCTAGATAAGAGCGATCTATAATAAGCTATAGAAAATAGTAGAGAAAATAACTTAATAAGTAAATAAGAAAAGAATTAAGAGACTAACCTTTAAGAAGAGAGGTAAAGCTTTTATTCTACAAAAAAATCTACGCACTAAATAACCTAGTAAAAAACTTAATTACTTATAAATTAGACTATTTAAGATTAATAAATAACTTAGACCTATTAACTTTAGGTTAAAACTACTACTAATAATATAAATATACTCTATATTCTATAAATCTAAACTTAAGCTAGCACCTAATAATATACTACTTAATAAATAAACTAAAGTAGAACTAGATAAGAACTTTAAAATTAAAAGAATACTAGATAGAAAGCGTATATAAGGTTAGTAGAGATACTAGGTTAGATAGAAGAGATACCTACTAGAGAAAGATACCTAGAAGCTACTAGAAAACCTTAGAAACTACTCTAAGAAACTTAAGAAGTTTTATTAGTAGTACTAACTCTAAAACCTAGAGACTAGAATTCTAGATTCTCTAGATAACTCTAGTTAAATAACTAAAGAGAATTAACTAGAGAAATAGAAGGTTATAGCTATAAGAGTTACTATACCTTACGCTCTAACTACTCTAACTTCTTAATATTAGCTAGATCTTTTAAAAGTAGCGCGTTATAATAACACTATACTAGCTCTAACTACTTTTGTAAATACTTACTATAGGCGTTTATAGACTACTAAGATTCGCGAAAAGACGTCTCTTAATAACCTAGCTTAGCGTAAAAATAATTTACCTCTATATAAAGGCGAGCCTCTATACGCGCTAACTCTACTCGCTAAGTCTTAGTAAGGCGCTCTGCCTTAAGACTAGCTTTAGACTACTAAGAACGTAAATTAGCTACTAACTAATCTAGCTTCTCTACCTCTTTCTAATTTAACACCTTATTATAGAACTAACTCTTTATAATATACTCTAAATAATAACTAGAGAATACTTCTATAATATAATATAGGTTATAGAAATAGTAAGCGCTATAAAAGTTATTAGATATATTTACGCTAGTATATAGAACTAGGTTAGTATAATAGTAATAGTAAACTATTAAAGACTTAGTACGCGTAGGTAGTATAGTAGAGAAGAGAAAAGAAAAGAAAATATAATACTATAGAACTATAGGTAGTACTACTCTTATATAGAAATAGTATAGAATAATAAAATACTACGCCTAGAAATAGAATAGAGCTTTAGAATAACGCTTTAGAAGAAGAGATAGATATTATAATTATAGAATTAAGAATAGAGTTAATTAGCTAGAATAGAGAATATAGTAAGCTAAGCCTAGAGTTATAAAATAAGAGATTACGTATAAGATTATAGAAATAATTAGAGTTACTTAACGTAGATTAGATAGATTAGATAAGTTAGAATCTAATCTAAGAGATTAGACTCTAACCTAGAAGATTTATAAGAGCTAGAGCTATTAGTATCTAATCTAGCTAAGATAGTATATATATATAACTAGAAGAAGCTTACTTTTTATAGCTTCTTATAGTTATTACTTTATTTATTAAATTACTATAGAGACTTGTAATTTATAGTATTATTACCTCTACCTCTTTATTACTAAAGATTCTAGCCTAAAGTATATCTCTTACTCCCTCTTATAAAAGTAAGCTTTAGCTTTAATTAAGAGAATAGCTTATAATAAGTCTAGCTACTAGTATATCTTTTTACTAGAAAGAGCGTACTTATTAAAGAGCTATAGCTAAAAAGACTAATACTAACTTAGATAAAAAGAAATAGACTAGTAATTTAGATATTTAGAGTAGTATTTTTTTTTTATCTTTTTTTTCTAATATCTATATATATTTATAGATTACTCTAATTTAATCTTAAATATTTTTTTTTCTAGACTTTTCTTCTCTTCTATATATTCTATAAAAATAAAAAATATAAGAAATAAAAATAAAAGAAATAAAAATAAAAAATATAAAAAATATAAAACTTTTATCTTTTTTTTCTATCTTATTAACTATTTCTAGTTAATTAAAACTCTTTTTTAGAAATTTCTTTCTTTAACTCTAATTACTTTTTAAATTTATTCTTCTCTTTTTTTTATTTAATAGATAATTATAGAGTACTTTTTTTTCTAGTAGAAATAAGTACTATTAGATTCTATTAAATAATTATTTAGAGTTAGTTTAATATAGTTTTATTAGAGTTTTTATCTAGTAGACTAGGTATATTTTAAGATATTAGTACTATATTTTATCTAAGTAGATCTTAAAGTCTTCTTTTTTATAGCTAATAGTCTTAGTTTATCTTTTCTATAGCTTCTTTATATAGTACTAATAAAGACTTAAGATAAACTATTATTATTTTTAGATTTTTTCTAATAGTCTTTATTATTTCTTTAATCTTACTTAATTTACTATTAGAGTTACGTTAGTAGAAAGACTTAATTTAATTTACTATAATTATATAGAAGAATAGAGCTTTATCTAGCTCTTAGAGATAATAGTATTTTTTTTCTAGTATAGCTTTAGCTACTTAATATAAACCTTTTTATTTATTATTAAGCTTTTAAAAAACTAATTTATTAATAGCTTTAATAGTATTCTATATAAGAACTAGGTTACTAACTTTAAATTCTAGTATTTAGAAATTTTTTTTTTTTCTATTCTTTAGTAGCTATATACTAGTATCTTATTATTTATCTAATAGTTTTTTATAGTTTTTCTTTTTTAAATTTAAGCTATTTTACTCTTAGTATAAGAAGGTTAAATATTAATTATATATTAGTCTATAGTAATAATTACTAAAAGGTTATACTAAGCTTTATAAATAGTATTAGTTATTACTCTATTATAAGCTTACTAGATATAAATTTAGTAGATCTTTATATAGTAACTCTATTAGCCTATAGTACTATTAAGAGTTTATTAGTCTATATTTTACCTAATTTTACTAGTATAATTACTAATAGAGAGTATTCTTTCTTAATTAGTTTTTATAAGAGCTAGATCTATAGTCTCTACTACTATAAGCGTTCTAGAACACCTAGCTAGGTAAGTTAGCTATAGGTAGTACTATCTCTACAAGCTATAAGAATAGAGTGCTAGTAGAGTAGGTTAAGTTAAATTTAGCTATCTAAAGGTAAGAAGTAGAAGAATACTCTAAGAGCTCTCTATATATAGAGGTGCTAAGCGCTAAGGCGCTAGGCTAGGTTACGTAATAGAATTACGTAACCTAAAGTTATATAACCTAAGGTAAATTCTAAACTAGACTATTATATTACTCTCTTTTATAGAGAGAGCTTGTCTCTAAGCTCTAAAATACGCCTTCTAGGTCTCTCTTCTTCTAAAACTCTCGCGTTATACTCTTAACCGTCTCTTTTAGCTTATAGTAAGTGTATTTGTATTAGTTTTAAACTAGAAGCGCTTTTATAGCTACTATCTTCTCTCTAGTCGCTCTATTCTTGTAGAGATTTAAGCTTAAAGGCTTGTTTCTACGTCTATAGAGCGGCTTTATTATAGGCTTTCTTTTTAAATTACTTAGTAGCGCCTTCGCGTTACTCTTATATCTTCTACTCTTGCAAGTTTTAAATTCTCTACTATCTTCTCTAGAGTCTTCTCTTTTTCGTACGCCTTAATCTAAGCATCTAATTGTAATAGCAGCTCTAGCTTATCTAGGTATACTATATAAAAGTCTCTTACCTTATAGAGAGCGTTAATAAAGCCTATAGTATTATACTAGATAGAGTTAAGATTATAAGTAACCTATATAGTATAGTATTAAAGACGATTTTAATAAAGACGGCTATCTAGAATTTTCTATACAGGCTATTCTAGATTATTATTAACTTTAATAGAGAGCTACTTAGGCTCTACCTACTCTAGTAATAGCTCTAAGGCTTTTCTTAGCTAATTAGTATAAAAGACGTTATGTATACGTATATATATAGATAGCTAGAGCTAGAAGAAGTAACTCTTTATAGTAATAATTAGGTAAGAGCTATATATCTATTAATTAAGCTTTATACTAGACTAATTTATTAAAAAGCTATAAGGTTTAATATAGACAAGATTACCTATAGTAAAATTAGGTTCTTAGCGTTTTTTATTTACTTAGAGCGTTTACCTAGCTTACGCTTTTGTAATATTACCTTGTGTAATTTTAGTAGCTTTTTTTATAGCGTTAAATTACTTCTTAGTAAAATTCTAAGCTTTCTAGCGCGAGAAACGCTTACGTAGAGTAGAGGCTTTTATTATACGCTTCTTCTAATTCTAGTAGTATACTAGCTAATATCTAAATTTAATTTTGTACGCTATTAGTTCTATAGTTTTATATAGTAACGTAGCTTATACCTAATCTATATAGAGTAGAAGGTCTAACTAATTATTCTAGTAGTAGTTAACGAATAGATGTAGACACTAATTAAGATATTAATTAATAATCTTTATATTTCTATTAGTTTGCGAGTAGTATATAGTAGAGAGCTTTTACTTAATTTCTATAAGCTAGCAGAGCTTATCTATAAAGGTAGAGGTAAACTATAGGCTACAATCTAATATAATAGATCTAGAAGAACTATATATATACTAGATATATTAGTAATATAGCTCTACTATACGTTAAGCTATAATTTTCTTATAGTAGAGTAGAGAGAAGCTTTACTTACTTAGCTAATTTATAACAATGTATACGTAGTTAAATCCTTTCTTATTAGAGAGAAAGCTTTTAAAATCTATAGAGACGTTCTATTATACTCTCTTAGAAACGAGTAGAGACTTTAGAAGACCTAGCGTCTTATTCTATAGAGTATAGCTCTAGTAGTAAGCTTTATATACTACTACGTACGTATTAACATCTTCTTATATATCTAGCTAGTAATATTAATCTTATAGTAACTAGGTAGTTTTTCTTTATTCTAG
>NW_022987214.1:560469-583598 GCF_010094035.1 Trematosphaeria pertusa | reverse complement strand
CTATAAAGAGAACTATTTATTAAGGTATTTTCTACTATAAGCTTAATATTATAATCTACGCCTTCTCTATATAGTAGTAGAGTATTAGAATTCTTTTTTAAGAAATAGGCTATAGTTATACTAGTATATTCTAGAGATAGAAGCTTTTAGGTAACTAGTTAGTAGAGTTTCTTCTCTAGATTAGTAGTAGTAGTTTTCTTTCTATTAGTAATAAGCTAATTAACCTTATAGATACTAAGGTGTCTAATTATAGTATCTTTTTAATACGCGTTAATTATAAAGGTAGCTACGCTAATTATATTAATATTAAGCCTAGCCTTTAAGCATATTTTCTGCGAAACAGGTAGCTTTTTTAGCTTGCAAGGTAACCTAGCAGGTAGGTTAAGATTCTTAAGCTACCTATTTATCTTACGTAGGTTTTCTTAAAGCTTCTAGCGTTATAATTCTTCTTTCTCTTATTATATTACTCTTAGCTTTTCTACTACTAATATTAGAGCGTTGTAGCAATTAGCATTAGCTTAGTAAGCTACTTAAGCTTTAGTAGTAGATTAAGAGAATTATATAAAGATAAACGCGTTACGTTTATAATTAATTAATTAATTAGTATCTAGCTATATTAGTGCGTACTACTTATAGTTAACCTAAACGTTAACTTCTTTAAGTAACTTGCAACTAATTATTACGTTATAGTAGCTAGTGTTATAATATATAAAGTAAGTATAGATTTAGTAGCTTTTTAGTACTAGATTAGCTTTAAAATACTTATCTACTTAGCTATTAGATTACCTATTATACCTAGTAAGAGAAATTAGTTCTATACGCAATAGCTTAACATAGAGATTTTTTCTAAGAGTTTAAAGGTGCTTTAGGTGTACTAAGACGTAGCTACCTACTCTTATATTAATTAGACCTCTAAGCTTAATTATAAGACTATTTATAAATATTTAGTAGAGTAGAGTAAACGTAGAACTACTAAATAGCTTCTTACGCAGGTTTATTACTCTAGTAGGTAGCTCTAGAGAGAAGACTTCTTCTAGAGCTAGACTTTTTCTAAATTATCTAATTTATATTCTAACGTGTTATTCTTAGGTACTTATAGCTCTATAAGCTCTATAGGCTTCTTTTCTAGATTAACGTTCTTAATAGCTTTCTACGCGATAGAAGCTCTAGAGTAATTACGGCTTAGGTAGCTAGGTTAGTAGTATTAAAAATAGGTAACTAGCTTCTAGATTACTAGAGCTTTATTAGGTGCTAAAAAACCTAAAAGAGCTAGAGGCGCGCGTTATAGTATTAACGTAATTACGTTACACTTTTTAGTCTTTCTAGTAGTAACGCGTGCTTCTCTAGAGGTAAGCTTTTAAGTAAGGTCTTAAGTAAAGTCTATATAGTAGTTATAGTTATTAACGTATTAACGTTAGTATATACCTAACTACGTACGTATAGTCTCTAGTAGCTTTTTATAAAATTTCTCTACCTATTAGTCTACTAGAAGCTAGCGCTTCTATATAAGGTAGAAGAAATTGTTCTAAAAGTAGGCGAAGTTAGTAGCGCTTTAGTAATAAATCTTTTAGAAATTATAGTAAGCGTTTAGCCTCTTATATAGGTCTCTATAGCTTCTTTCTAGCTAATTAAGAATATAATTATAGAAAACTACTACGCTACTATTCTTAATTATTTATAGTATTACTAATAGAGTCTAGTACGCGTCTTCTTTAGTTCGCGTGTAGATATAGATAATAATAGTTTTCTTAGTATTCTCTAGCGTATCTCTAGTATACTAATTCTAGTTTACTTAAAGTTTATTATATAAGCTATTTCTCTACTACTTAAAGGTAATACTCTTACTATCTAATAATAATAGTAGATCTAGAAACTTAGTAGAGCGCGTTAATATAGTATAGTAGGCTAGTCTCTAGAGTAGGTTAATTACGCTTATAGTTACTAGATTTTAGTATTCTTTTTAGCTAGAATAGTAGCCTATATTAGATTTTTCGCGTATACGTTATCTCTCTTAGTAAGAGCGTTAGTAGCAATCTAGTAATATATATAGATTTGTTATTTATATACCTATTATATATATAATTAGCTAACTATTTTATTAATAATTTTAGCTAGCGTTTCTAGAAAGAGCTCTTAAAGCTTTTTAGTAAAGGTAGAGAGTATAAATAAACCTAAGGCTAATAATAGCTCTAGTATTACTAAGCTCTAGCAGAGCCTTACAAGCTTCTAGTTAAAGTTATTATTCTAATTCTTATTAGTTATTACGTTGTGTTACTATATAGAGTTTTTATAATAGAAATATTAATTAGTATATTCTACTAGCAGGTTCGCTACTCTAGATTTAAGAACTATTAGAGTAAAGAGGTATTGTAGAGCTAAGGTCCTATCTCTAGACTAGCTTCGCGAGGGTTCTTCTATAGTGTTTAGATTTATTTAGCTTTTTAATTAAGAAAGAAGCGAAGAGAGGAGGTATTTAGCTGCTAGTAGAGTAGCAGGTTGTTAGCTCTACTAGCAAAGTAGAGAATTGTTAATTCTACTAGCAGAGTAGAGAATTATTAGTTTTTCGTAATTTATAAAAGAGAAAGAGGTTTCTATATATAGAAGTTCTATAGAAGTTCTTCTATATATAAAGCTCTTAATAGCTCTCTTTAGCTTAGTACTAGTATCTTTCTACTACTAACTAGATCTGCTAGTAGTCTTATATAGCGCTAGAGGTAAGTAATTAATTAGTACGTTAATAGATTCTTAGAGTAAGCGACTAGGCTCTTATAGCTCTAATTCTTAGTATTAGCTATTAGTAAACGCTTCTTAACAAGGCTACTTAGTTTAGCTAGATATTATGCCGCCGTCTCTAGCTAAAGAGGTAATAACCTTTAGATAATATAAGAGCTAGGTTCGCGGTCTTTACTACTATAAGCGTTCTAGAACACCTAGCTAGATAAGTTAGCTGCAGGCAGTACTATCTCTACAAGCTATAAGAATAGAGTGCTAGTAGAGTAGGTTAGGTTAAATTTAGCTATTTAAAGGTAAGAAGTAGAAGAATACTCTAAGAGCTCTCTATATACAGAGGTACTAAGCGTTAAGGCGCTAGGCTAGGTTACGTAATAGAATTACGTAACCTATAGTTATATAACCTAAGGTAAATTCTAAACTAGACTATTATAGTTTTTATACTTTTAAGTTATATTCTAATACTTAGATTCTATAGATTTTATAGTACTTAGTAAGTACTTAAACTACTAATTTATTCTTAGATTCTCTATTAACTAATAGCTAGTTAAAGACCTCTTATCTATATATAACTTCTTTATAGAGAAACTTAGCTACTAATCTTAAATTAGCTTTTTATAATACTTTTACTTCTATCTAGCTAGATAGTTATTTTCTAGTAACTATAAGGTACTTATATTCTTCTCTTTCTAGTAGTATATATATAATATTAACTATCTATTAATTTTATATTAGATATATAATAGAAGTCTTAAAAGTAGTTTCTATTTAGTTATCTTACTTTACTTAGTACTTAGAGTATACCTTAAGCTTTTTCTTAACTATTTTATATATATTTTTCTACTAGAACTAGTAGAATAATATAGTAAAAGTAGTCTATATACCTTAATAGTATAACTCTTAATAAACCTTCTAGATAACTACTATTTATATATTATAGTTATCTATTACGCGTTAGATAATAAGGTTTTTAGTAAATTTCTTAAATAGATATTTTAATTACTTAAAGAAGGTTATAGCTATACGCTTCTACCTTTTCTTTTTTTTAATATTTAATTAGTCTAGAGTTCTAGCTATATATAGAAACTATATAATTTCTTCTAAGTTTTTTAAGTACTCTTTTTTAAGAATTCTTAAGTCTCTATTAGTAGCTATTAGTACTACTCTCTTCTTAATATAGTATTCTATAGTCTAATCTATAAATTCTTTAATAGTATTTTTATCTTAAAGTAGTAGTACTTATTCTTCTAGCTTTAGATATCTTAAAAGAGTATTAGTAATAATATTCTTCTTTTCTAGTCTATAGATAATTTTAAAGTTCTAGAGAAGAATAGTAGTAAGCTACTAATTTATAACTAATTTAGGTAAATTTATTAAGAACTAATTAAGCTAAGTAATAAGAGTAGTAGTATTAGTCTTAATAATAAATTAGACTTTATATAGATAGTATCTAAACTTCTTAAGTATCTAGAGTATAGCTTTATACTCTAGCTTTATAGAGTACTATTTTTATTCTACTACTAACTAGATAGTACTCTTAAATTATATAGAATAGCGCTTTTTATTCTTCTCTACCTATTTAACTATAGCTCTAGCTTCTTCTTTATATCTATCTATATAGAAAAAGATTATTCTCTCTAATTTATAGTTAATTATAATTAGAGCTAGTAGTAACGTAATTACTTTCTTTAGCTTTACTATAGTAATTCTCTAAACTTTACTCTATATCTAATTAGTATTCTTTTATAGTAGCTTAAATAGTAGCTCTATATAAAACGTAAAGTAAAATATCTACTAGTAATAGTATATATAGATTTTAAGAAACTAGCGTACTTTCTTAACGTTATAGTATTCTAGCTAATCTAGAATCTTTTTAGTCTTCTTTACTTAAGAGAATCTTTTTTTTATATCTACTTTATAGCCTATAATATCTAATTAAAATACTTTTAGAAAAGATTTTCTAGCTAAGATAGTATATTCTACTCTTTTAATATTAGTTAAAACTTTGTTAATTTATTTAAAGTATTTAATAATAAATTAATAGATTTCTAGTAAAGCTTTCTTATATTTATAATTATTATATAGCTTTTCTATTACTATATTATCTAGAAATAAAGCTATATTAGAGTACTAGGTATCTAGAATCTTTATTACTATTTATATAAAAACTACTACTAAATTTATAGCTCTCTATAGTAGTATATATTAATAGTAAAGCTTTAATAGAGTTATAATAGCTATTATATCTCTACTATCTATATAGAGTAGTATTTAGTTATACTCTAAGAAGAAATTAAAAATTATATAGATATACTAGTATACTAAGTATTCTAAAAACTTATTAGCTAATAGTAGAAGATTTACGTTCTAGATAGTAACTTTATTAAAGTATTAAGCGTTATTTATTAATCTATATCTAGGTTTTTCTTATTACTATAACTTCTCTTTATTTTTCTTTAGAATAATAAACTATAGATTTTAATATTAGCTATTATAGTATTTAAAAGTCTCTTAATTAAGTTATTTCTATATTATCTAAATAATTTTATATTCTAGCTTTTTAGAAGTCTAAAAGCCTTGTACTTACTATACCTTATAAGAAATTATCTTAATTTTATATAGAGGTATTATATCTTTATAGACTTATAATATTTTATTAAACTTCTATATAATAGTATCTTCTTATTAAAATATAAGCTATCTAAATAGCTTAATCTTATTTAGTAGTAGATTCTCTTTAATATATAATTAAGATAGTTATTTAGATATTAGTTAAGTTTCTTTTAGAAAATCTACTATTTATTAATAGAATATAGAATCTTAGAGTCTAGTAAGCTAGAGTCTTAGCGCTAATTAATCTAGTTATCTCTAAATAGCTCTTTCTCTCTAGTTAACTTTACTAAACTCTATTATTTCTTAGTCTAGTTATAGATTATTAACTAGATAAATCTTTTTATCTACTATCTTATATATAGTATTAACTATACCTAATATTTATTTAGTTCTTCTTTTTAGTTTCTATATTACTTACTTAGTTAGTTCTTAGATTATTCTTTCTACTTCTAGATCTAGATTTTATTTCTTTTCTATCTTCTCTTCTATTATGTATACCTAGTATCTTATATCTTAATAGGTTATTAGATACTAGTAACTCTTTCTTTCTAGATCTCTAAGGTATTATATATACCTTATAGTTTCTCTTAACTTATAACTTTTTTCTTTATCTATCTTTTTCTATTCTCTAGTTTCTTACTAGCTAAGAGTCTATATCTTAACTTTCTTCTATCTAGTTATACTACTCTCTTTATTTCTATTCTCTAATAATTTCTTAGATAGCCTAGAACTATTAAATAAGAAATATATAGTTCTAGAAAGTATACTTCTTACTAGTTTTTTAATACTCTATTAGGTATCTTTTTATAGAATATAGTTAGTAATAGATCTAGTCTTAGAAATAATATATATCTTTTTCTATTAAGTAATATATCTAGTATTTTACTCTACTAGTAGTTATAAATTTAATTTTTAATTAGAAGACTAGATAGAAGAGTATTCTAAGTATAATTAGTCTTTAAACTCTATAAATAAGCCTAAAATTAGTTAGTATAGTAATAGTTTCTAGTAGTACTAGTACTTTCTAGACTATTTCTATATATTTATTAAGGTCTCTAGTTACTAAAACTATCTCTACTTAATTATTAGATATAAGATACTTCTAGTTATAGTTCTTAATATATATATTTAGTACTCTAGTAGTTAAGTACTATATAATATTAAGTTCTACTTCTATATTAATTAGAGCTTAATAGATATTTTCTAAGATATTAATCTAGTAGGTAGATAGTTCTAAGTAGATCTAAGTTACTTACTACTATTATTTAAGTACTAATTAGGCTTTAGTTATAATATTATCTAGGTTCTTATTATAGCTATTATACTCTTTATCTACTATATAGAAGTTATAAGCTTTATTAATAGCTATAACTTCTATTAAGTAGAGACTAGTTCTTCTAGTTAGCTTTTCTAGTTCTAAGTATTAAATTATTCTATTATTACTTCTCTAATTCTTCTTTAAGCTACTTATAGTATCTATTATATTAAGTTTCTCTTCTAGATATAAAACTCTCTTCTTATTATTCTACTTTTTCTAATTACTTTAATATAACTTATTAAAAGCTATATTAGAGTAATCTTCTTATACTTTATATAATTCTAGTCTTCTAGAATTTTCTATCTCTTAATTAGAGATAAGAAAAAGTAAATTAAGTTTAGCTAGTAGATCTTTTATACCTACTAGTACTATTTACCTAGCGTCTTAGTATATAACTATCTCTAATTAGTAATTAATAGTTAGGTGTAGTAGGTTTCTAGTAGATACCTTAATAAATTTAGTAGTTAGCTAGTACTTAGCCTCTTAGTAGTCTAATTTCTAATTAGTATCTTCTAGTATTCTCTTAGCTAGCTTATTCTCTTCTTCTTCTAATTTAGGTACTTTTTCTAGATCTTTACCTCTTATTATTTCTCTTAACTCTTTATATTTAATTACCTTTAATTAATAATTAATAGCTAGAACTTATAACTTTTCTATAGTATATAGTAGTAGAAGTAGCTATTTTTATCTTTTCTACTTATTAGATCTAACTTCTATAGCTCTTTACGTTCTCTTTATAAATCTCTAGTAGATTTAAGAAGAAGAAAGAGAAGTAGTAGAAGCTACTCTTTTTATACTTACTAGTACTACTTACTTAATATCTTAGCGTATAGAGCTTTCTAATAAGTAATTAAGTACTTATAACATTAAGTTCTTTATAATTTCTTAGCTAATTAATAGGTAAGAGAGAGAGAAGAGGTAGAGATAGGTAAGTTAGTTTAGCTTAATTAATAAGTTAGGTATTACTATCTATAATTCTCTTATCTAGCTTACTCTACTTTATTTTCTACTTCTTTCTAGTATAAAGCTCTAATAGCTCTCTAGAGTTTTCTTATTTCTATTCTTCTAGAATTTTTGTCTTTTATTAACCTTTTTATTCTAATAATTACTTTATCTTATCTAGTTCTTTTACTACTTCTCTCTAATATTCTATTAACTATTAACCTTTATAGCTCTTAGATAAAACTACTTTCTAGATAGAGGTATTCTCTACTAATAGTCTTTCTATTTCTAACTTCTTTATTACTTTTCTCTCTATTAGTTCTAACTTTTATAGCTCTTTGCTATCTAATAAGTACTTATTCTAGTAGAAGTCTAATTCTTTCTTTTTCTAAGTTACTTTCTCTTTATAAAAGCCTTAGTAGTCTTTACTATTATTATTAGCCTAACTACTTAATTAAGTAGTTCTCTAATAAGTAATTAAAAGATATTTTATAGTAAAGACTTCTCTACTCTAGCTCTTAGCTTTACTTTATTTCTAAATAGTATTAAGTAGGTTTAAGGTAGTATTAGAGATAGAACGTTAAGAGAGTAAGGCGCCTATAGTAAGTCTCTAAACCTTCTAGTAAAGTATCTATCTAATTATAGAATTTAGATTAGTATTTTAGATATAGCTCTTTAATTCTTTATTAGTAGGTAGTATTAACCTTATAGTCTACTTAACTACTTTTTTAGCTAGGTAATTCTCTTTATCTAGTAGAATTAGTTTAGTAGTAGTTACTTTACTTAATAGTAGTATTTAATAGTTAATTAGCGTAGAATAGTCTATCTCTATATCTCTAGATACTATTACTTCTCTAGAATCTAGTACTTTCTAGCTTATAGTATCTATTAGACGCTATATATATTCTACTCTTATAGGCTTATTAGTAATTCTTACTATAGTAGCTAGCTTTTCTATATACTCTCTAATTCTCTTATTCTTAGACCTTGTTTTATAAACGTTTACTTCTTTAGTAAATACTTCTCTATTCTCTAATATATTATTAGCCTAATAATCTAACTATTTAGTAAGGTTCTAGTAGAACTAAATAGCTTCTTAAAGGTCTTCTAGTCTTTCTTTAATAGCGCTCTTTATACTATTCTCTAATATAGACTCTTCTATATAGACTACTCTACTCTTTTATAGTTAGCTATTAGCTTTTATAATAGCCTCTAGCTTAATATCTTTAATTTACTTACTTAGTTCTATATTTCTAATATTAAATTAGTTTTTAATTAATATAATAATCTATATATTTAGATTATTATTCTACTAATAGAATAGCTAGCTAGAGAACTATTCTAGTTAGTACTTAGAACGCCTAAAATAGTATTCTTTAAATCTTTTTTTCTTATTCTACTTTTTACTAAACTAGCCTTTATCTATTAACTTATATCTAATAATATATCTAGTTTCTATATAGTTTTCTATTCTATAAAATTAGTAGTAATTATTAAACTCTCTTCTATTAACTACTTTTATTCTACTTAATTAATTTATTATTAGAGCTATAAATAATATATAGCTTCTATTATTATATTTAATATAAAGAGTTAGAAGTACTAAATAGGTATATACGTAGTTATAATTAGCTACTTACTCTAGAGTATACTTAACCTACGCGTTACTCTTCTTCTAATTATTAAATTATCTAATAGTAAGTATAAGGTTTTTTATATTATTTATAACTTTCTTAACTAAAGAATTAACCTACTTCTTAGTAGGTTTAACCTTAATTACTCTCTTAGGCTTATATTTCTTTAGGTATAGTAGCTCTAATACTATCTTAATAGCTTACTTAGCTAGTTCTTAAGTATAGAATTTTATAGATAGTTCTATATTAGTAAGAAGTTCTTTCTATTATTTCTTTATTAGAAAGTATTAATAGATTACTATAATTCTATAGGTTCTAAATTAGTTACTCTAGAGTTAATACTTTATTAGTATCTTATATAGAACTATTTACTTTTAGGCGTATATAAGTTCTTTAAAGAAATACTACTCTACTTTCTTCTTAAGTATCTATCTCTTTTCTATAGTAGCTATATAGTAGTTATAGAACTACTAATAGTATTCTCTAATAGAAAGTATATCTAACTAACTAGCTTACTTAATCTAGACCTTAAGAAAAAATTAAGTAGCTCTATAGTAGTCTTTATCTATAATCTTAAATTCTTTCTTAAGACTTATCTTAAACTATATCTAATTAACTCTTAAGTTCTAATAGCTTATTAGGTTATAAATTAACTATTAGAGCTTATAAATATAAAAGTATAGTATTATTCTCTTTTTAGTCTTACTCTTCTAGCTAGCTCTATTTACTATAAAGTTATAGTCTTCTAGAAAGCGTATAATATTTCTTTTATTAAATATTAGAGTATTTAGACTTATAGGTGCTAGCTTAATATATATCTTATTAACTTTCTTTATTTCTCTTAAGAATATAGTTAGTAGTAGCGCGTTTACTAAGAATAGATTTATTATATTATCTATCTAGTCTTTAAAAACTTAATTATTAGTATTAACGCTTAGATTATTATCTTTATTAGAGTTAAAGAGGTTATAAACGTTATAATACGCCTAAGAATTAGAGTATATAGACTAGTCTACTTCTCTATAGAGGTAGTAGTATAATTTCTAAGGTCTAATATTCTCTTAATATTCTTCTTTCTCTTTAACTTCTTTCTAAATACTTAGTACTACTTTTTTCTTCTCTTATAGAGGTTCTCTTAACCTTTCTTCTTTAGTTCTTAGTGTTAGATAATTACTTAATATTCTACTAGTCTCTATAGTAAATACTCTCTACTTAGAGTATAAAAATTAATAGTCTTAGATAAACATAGTAGTTATAATAGTCTAGTTTAGAGATTTAACTTAGATTATATAATCTTAGGTTACGTAATCTTATTACGTAACCTAGCCTAGCGTCTTAGCGCTTAGTATCTCTATATATAGAGCCTCTTAGAGTATTCTTCTACTTCTTACCTTTAGATAGCTAAATTTAACTTAATCTACTCTACTAGTACTTCTTATTCTTATAGCTTATAGAGATAGTACTACCTATAGCTAACTTACCTAGCTAGGTATTCTAGAGGCGCTTATAGTAGAGAGACCGCGAATCTAGCTCTTATATTATCTAAAGATTAATACTCTTTTAGCTAGAGATAGTAGTATAATATTAGGCTAAACTAAGTAGTTTTATAAGAAGCGTTTACTAATAGCTATACTAAGAATTAGAGCTATAAGAGCCTAGTTACTTACTCTAAGAATCTATTAACGTACTAATTAATTACTTACCCCTTAGCGCTATATAAGACCTACTAGTAAATCTAGTTAATAGTAGAAAAGATACTACTAGTAGTAAGCTAAAGAAAGCTATAAGAGCTCTATATATAGAAGAACTTCTATAAAACTTCTATATATAAAAAACCTTTCTTACTTTTAAAAATTAATAATTCTCTACTCTACTAGTAGAGCTAATAATTAGCCGCTCTACTAGTAGTATATATTTCTACCTCTTAAATAAGAAGCTATACCTAAGTTAAACTACTTAAACACTATAGATAAACTCTTATAAAGTAACTCTAGTAGTAAGACTCTAGTTATATAATATCTCTTTACTCTAATAATTCTTAAATTCTAGGCTAAGAACCTGCTAGTAGTTACTTAAACTAATATTATTATCGCGAATTACCTGTTTAACAACATAATATAATAACTAATAAGAATTAGAATATTAACTTTAAATAGAAGCTAGTACGGCTACGCTAGAGCTTAGTAATATCTAGGTTATTAGTAGTAGATAGCTCTTATATACTCTCTACCTCTAGAAAGAAGCTCTAAGAGCTTTTTCTAGAAAAGCTAAGCGAAATTATTAATAAATTAGTTAGCTAATTACTTATACGCTAGATACTTAAATAATAAATCTATATATACTACTAGATTACTACTAACGTATTTACTAAAGAAGATACTATATATAGAGAGTATTAGAATCTATAGTAGAAAAAAGCCGCTACTTTAGTAAAGATTTAATAGCTATAAGCGTAACTATAATTCTACTCTAGAAGCTAAATACTATCTACTTTATTAACTTAACGCGTAATACGCTTTATAAATTAGATACTACGTACGCGTAAAACTTACTTATTACTACTAGATAACTTAATTCTAGGTTCTTATTATTATAAGCTATTCTCTTAACTAAGACTATAGCTTACTTTTATAAGAGAAGGTAAGAGATATACTTTAGGCTAGAATCTTTAGTAATAAAGAGGTAGAGGTAATAATACTATAAATTGCAAGTCTCTATAGTAATTTAATAAATAAAGTAATAACTATAAGAAGCTATAAAAAGTAAGCTTCTTCTAGTTATATATATACGCTATCTTAGCTAGATTAGGTACTAAGGCCTAGCTTCTATAGATCTCTTAGATTAGGTTCTAATCTATAGATTAGTTTCTAATCTCTCTAATCTATCTAATCTACGTTACGTAACTCTAATTATTTCTATAACTCTATACGTAATCTCTTATCTTATAACTCTAAGCTTAGCTTACTATTTTCTTTATTCTAGCTAGCTAGCTCTACTCTTAATTCTGTAATTATAATACTTGCCTCTTTTTCTAAAGTATTATTCTAAAGCTTTATTCTATTTCTAGGTATAGTATTTTATTATTCTACGCTATTTCTATATAAGAGTAGTACTATCTATAGTTCTATAGTATTATATTCTCTCTTTTCTTTCTATTTCTACTATACTACCTACGCGTACTAAGTCTTTAATAGTTTACTATTACTATTACGCTAACCTTATTCTGCGTACTAGCGTTAATATACCTAATAACTTTTATAGTACTTACTACTTCTATAATCTACGTTATATTATAGAGGTATCTTCTAGTTATTACTTAGAGTATATTACGAAGAGCTAGTTCTATAACAAGGTACTAGATTAGAAAGAGGTAGAGAAGCTAGATTAGTTAGTAGCTAATTTACGTTCTTAGTAGTCTAAGGCTAGTCTTAAGGTAGAGCGTCTTACTAAAACTTAGTAGATAGAGTTAGTTTATCTTTATGTAGAGCTAGACTTCTAGAAGGCGTTCTTAAGCAAATTCTAGCAGTTCGCGAATACTTATAGCAAGCGTTTACAAAAGTAGTTAGAGCTAGTATAGCATTATTATAACGCGCTACTTTTAAAAGACCTAGCTAATATTAAGAAGTTAGAGTAGTTAAAGCGTAAGGTATAGTAACTCTTATAGCTATAACCTTCTATCTCTCTAGTTAATTCTCTTTAGTTATTTAACTAGAGTTATCTAGAGAATCTAGAATTCTAGTCTCTAGGTTTTAGAGTTAGTACTACTAATAAAACTCTTTAAGTTTCTTAGAGTAGTTTCTAAGGTTCTCTAGTAGTTTCTAGGTATCTTTCTCTAGTAGATATTCTTTTTATCTAACTTAGTACTTCTACTAACTTTATATACGCCTTTTATCTAGTATTCTTTTAACCTTAAAGTCTTAGTCTAGTTCTACCTTAGTTTATTTATTAAGTAGTACGTTATTAGGCGCTAGCTTAAGTTTAGATTTATAGAATATAGAGTATATTCTTATTATTAGTAGTAGCTTTAACCTAAAGTTAATAGGTTTAAGTTACTTATTAATTTTAAATAGTCTAATCTATAAGTAATTAAGTTTTTTACTAGGTTATTTAGTACGTAAGTTTTTTTATAAAATAAAAACTTTACCTCTTTTTTTAAAGGTTAGTCTCTTAATTCTTTTCTTATTTACTTATTAGGTTATTCTTTCTACTATTTTTTATAGTCTATTATAAATTATTCTTATTTAGCGTTTTTTTTCTTCTACCTTTAGAGAAATTATAGCTATATATATTAAGAATTTATATATTCTAGTCTTATAGCTATAATATACTTAGTAGAGAGTTATTTCTATAGTTTCTTATTTTACTATATTGTATACTAGTTATACTATAGATAGTAGCTTAACCTAGTTATCTTATTCTTAGTTAATATAGTTTCTTAGGTATTCTTCTAGAGTTTAGTTTATTTATTCTATCTAGCTATTAGTTTATAGGTAGAAGCTAGTTAATATTTAGTTACTTATTTCTATTTAGCTAAGTAGTACGTTCTAAAACTTAGATAACATATAGAGCTAATTATTTATAAATAATTAGGAGGCGTAGCGAGTCGCCTGATATGAGACGAAAGGGGAAGCTATACCTAATTAGGAATGCGCTAAGCCTATACAGGTAAGCTTCCGCTAGTGCTCTTAGCAAGGAACGTCAAAACTTTAGAAAGCCAGCTGCAGGCAGCTCTGCGATGGCTGCAAGGCGTAGAAATCGCGATATTATTACTGTATATTGCGCGAGAATTGCTTACGAATATATACGATAGCTATACAAAATCAAGCAAGCACGCGGCTAATAAAGCCGCGGCCGGGCGCACCAGTGTATCTGGTTGTAGTTGCTCCGCGAGTTACTCCCGGATAACTCTGGGCCTGTAGGCACACCTGCAACGCCTGCTAGCGCCGTATTATTACTGCCTGTTGCGCCAGGATCGCTCAGAAATATATGCGACGGCCATACAAAGCCGAGCGAGCGCGGCGCAGGGCGTGGTTATGGGTGGGCGCGCGCGGGCTGGCTGGCTGGCTGGGGGCATGGCTTTCTGGATTTTGACTAACTCTGGTAACTCCGGCGCGCTGGCTGCGGGCGGCGCAGGATTTCTGAATTTTTGATGTTCTGTGGCTGGAACGCTCTGCAGTGGCTTGTGGGGCTGCAGCAGGTTCTAATTGGCGGCCGTACACGCTAGCCGTATATAGTAAAGCTGGCAACTGATACCCGAACTAATACTGAATCACCGATCCCCGACTTGCTGATCCGCGCCGCCAGCGCACCTGAGAGCTCTCTGCAGGCACCCGCAACGCCCGCCAGCGCCGTATTATTACTGCGTATTGCGCCAGGATCGCTTAGAAATATATGCGACGGCCATACAAAGCTGAGCGAGCGCGGCGCAGGGCGTGGTTGTGGATCAGGCGTGGGCAAGCTGCTGGCTAGCTGGCTGGCTGGCTGGCTGCGGCGCGCAGGTCAGTTTCCGAACTTTTAATGTTCTGTGGCTAGAGAGGCTGCGCAGTGCTCTAATTAGCCGCAGCTATGTGGCAGTGCATATTCCTATCGTCCGATTGGCTGATTAACTGTACCCGATCGCACCCGATTCCGATCGCACCCGATCACTTTTCGGCAGAACGTCGGAGTCCCTAATTAGGTAATTTTTTCGTCCAAATTGGGGAATTCTGCTAATTTAAATTGGGTAATTTTTTCGTCTAAATCGGGAACCGAAGTTTCGCTAGCGTTCTACGAACTCGATTGTAATTGCTCTGCTTGTACCTCGCTACGTAATAAATAGTTTATCTCTATTTATAGTAACTTATTCTAGTATTCTATACTAGCTAAATAGTTATTAGCTTACCTTATAAGCTAGTTCTTTAGCTTTAAGAGTTTTACTAGTTAGGTAGAAGTATATAAACTTAGTAAATTAGTCTATAATTACTAGAATAGCGTTACACTTTCTTTATAACGTAGGTTTAATTAATCTAAGTAACTTTATAATAAAGTCTATAGTAACGTACTACTATAGCGCTATAGATAGTTCTAAGAGTTATAGTAATCTATAGAGCTAATATCTAACTACCTTATTTTATTAGTATTCTATATACTCTTATACTATTCTTATAACTTTTTCTTTTATTATAGAGAATCTATATTCTTATTATAGCCTCTTAAGAGTACGCTTAATTTCTTAGTATTTATATATTATTATACTATAGAATTTCTAGATAAACTCTATTTATAACGTTTCTATTACTTTCTACTATCTCTATTTATTAGGTAGCTCTAGCCTATTATTCTACTAGTTTCTAATCTCTATAATCTAGCTAATTTGTAGTGTATTATACTCTAGAGTTCTATCTAGTCTTATATAGAGTACGGCTTTATGTTTCTTCTTTATAGTACCTGCGTAGTTAGCTCTACAGCTAAGTATATCTATAGCTTCGTTTTTAGTATCTTTCTAGTGTTAAATTGTAAAGTCTAGCGTAGCTAGTATTTCTACTTACCTAACCTATTATTAGTTTAGCGTTTTTATTGTTATAAACGCTATAAGGTTCTTATAATCTAATACTACGTTAATAGAGTACTTAGCGCCTTCTAGGTATATTCTCTATTTCTTTATTACTACTATAATAGCTATAAGTTTCTTATTATACACGTTATAGTTAAGTTCTAGTACTAAGAACTTTCTTAAGTAGAAGAAGTATAGTTAATACTTACTATCTTCTCTAAGTTAGCTAAGGTATACCTCTAGAGCTCTATCTAATATATCTATTTTAACCTATATTAGTTTATTTTTATTAAATGTTTATAGTAGTAGTGTAGTAGTAAACGTTTATTTTAGTATCTTAAACGCTTATTATTATAGATCTTTCTATCTAAATTCTTAGTTCTTTTTAGTAATTTCTATAAGTAGTATAGTAATCTATAAATACTCTTAGATAAACTTTTAGTAGTAGTTAGCAAATTCTAGAAAGAATTATACTTCTTTTACTATCTAGAGTATAGGCTAGTTTAGAACTACCTAAATCTTATTTATCTCTATCTAAATTCTCTTCTAGGTTAGATAGAATTCTAAGTAGCTAGTCTCTATATAATAGAACTTGCTCTTATTAGAAGCTATTAGAAGTCTATATTTCTTAAACTTCTATAGTGTTTTCTATACATAGTTCTTATATTCTTCTAGTTCTCTCTTTAAGTACACAAGTATATTATCTAGGTAGGCTATAGTAAACCTTTTTATATATTTATATAAGGCTATATTAATTATAATTTAAAACGTTACTAGTATATTAGTAAGTCTAAATAGTATAACTAGGTATTTATATAGGCCTTCTCTTATTCTAAAAGCTATCTTCTACTTGTATTCTTTCTTAATTTGTATTCTATAGTACTCTTCTCTAATATTAAACTTTATAAACTATTATACTTCTATAAGCTAGTCTATTAGCTCTAAGATTATAGGTAGTAGATATTAGTTTTTTTAAGTTACTTAGTTAAGCTATTAGTAGTTAATATATAGTCTTAACTATTTATTCTTCTTTAGTATAAATAGTACTAGTAAGACTATTAGACTCTAGCTTTCTTAAATATATTCTTTTTATAGAAGTCTTTCTAGATATCTCTAGAGTTTCTCTCTTTACTTATAGCTAAGTAGGTATATTAGTTTTAGTTTTAGCGTAGCTTTATTCTCTATAGGTATCTTGTAGTTCTATAGTTTATATTTAGGTAGAATACTATTATTCTATCTATTAAATAGTAACGCGAACTTCTTATAGTTCTTCTTAACTTTCTAAGGTAGTTACTCTATATTAGTTTGTAGCTTCTATATCTATATAACGCTAACGTCTTAAGGTTATTTCTTTACTTATTTTATTAAACTTATAGAGAATATTCTTCTAATCTTTACCTCTAGCTTTTAGTAAGCTCTTAGGTAGTGTCTTACTCTAGCCTTCTATACTGCTTTAGGCCTTTTTTAGAGTTTTAGCCTAATCTAACTAATATTAGAGTTATATCTTTATAGCTAATCTAGCTCTAGAAGTACGTCTATATTTTCTAGCTCTATAATATTATAAAACTATTATTTTTATATTCTCTAGACATCTAATATCTATACCTTAGTTTCTAAGTAAATCTATTCTTAGCTAAAGGTAGGTAGCTAGTTATCTATAAGTTATACTTAGTATAGCTATTATTTTTCTTAAAATAGTATATTCTATAGTTTTACTAGGCTAGTAGAAATATACGTTTTTACTACTCTACTATCTATATAGACTATAAACTTCTTATTTTCTAATATAGCTTTTACGCGTAGCGTTCTAGATTTTAGAGTAATAATTTTACTAATAGTCTAAATAGAGCCTTTCTAGACTAGACCTTTACCTTAGAGACCTACTAGTTTTTTAACTTTAAGAAGGTAGCCTATACTAACCTCTATTTCTTTTCTACTATATATACTAGGTATCTCTCTAGTAAATATATAGTCTAGTAGAGTTTTATATATTTATTCTTAGCCTTTTTTCTATAGTATAGGTACTTCTATTCTAGAAAGTACTATCTATAGTTAAGCGTATAGTAGTTAGAGTATTAGGCTATCTATCTTATAGTTTAGTATTATTCTTAGTAGTATTAGTATTCTATAGCACACTAATTTTATAGTTTAGCGTAATATTCTTTACTATAGACTTTCTTAACTAGTTCTAGTATTACTATTTAGCTAGTATTTTTAGAGCGTAGATCTATATACGTAGCTACTTAAATTTCTTTCTTATCTAGTTTTTATATACTAATAGCTATTTTAACTACTACTCTACCTTTTTTTCTATAGATTACTAGTAGGTAGGCCTAGTAGACGTAGTTATAATCTAGGTAGTTACCTTTATATAGCTAGTATAGTTTCTATTATAGTTATACTTTAATTTTCTAGTTATATATAAATAGTCTAGAGAGTTTCTTTTCTTATAATAGTTTAGTTAAGTATATCTTATAGAAGAGATTCTTATACTTACCTCTTTCTATATACCTTAGTTACTACTATTTAGCTTTCTAGGCTCTAGAGTAGTTTATAGAGAAGCTCTAATATATCTTCTAGATATATATATATACTTCTTTATCTATAAGATAATCTACTAACCTAGCCGCTTTCTTAAGAGCGTCTAATACCTTCTAGAACTTATTATTAGTAAATAGAATATTCTAGTATACGTGCTAATAGCTCTACGCGTTATAGAATTCTACGTATATCTAGTACTATTATACATTAATACGTTATTAGATAGTATCTAGAGTAAGGTATTTAGTATATATAGAGTATTCTAGTATAATAGCTCTAACTCTTATTAGGTACTATTCTAAGTTAATCTTATCTCTCTAGTATATTATATAGCTATTATTATAGTATACTATTTATATAAGGCTATTATAGTCTACTTAGATTATTCTAACTATTTTCTTTTTCTTTAGGTATTCTTACGTAAAGTGTTCTTTTTCTCTATAGACTAGGCATAGTTCTTTTTTAAAGTATCGCGACTTTTTCTTATTCTTTAGAGTTTATTTCCCTTTCTATAGAGTTTTAACCTAGTCTAGATCTATAGAGTCTTCTTAGAATATAGTCTATAGTTATTTAGTTCTAACTATTAGTAGTATAGAGTAATCTCTACTCTATTAACGTTTTAAGTTTTATTTATACTATTAGTTATTAATCTTTACTACTATTTCTATTATATTACTTAGATTCTTAAGTTATTTAGCGTGCGTAATATTGTCTTTAACTAATTTCTTTAATTCTTTGTAGAAGAGTTCTGCTAGCGCGAAGTTATTCTAGTCTAGGCGAGTACTTAGCTACCTAAACGTAGCTATATACTAGAATACTAATCTAGTTTATTATAGCTAGAATAGTTTTTTCTAGGCTACTTTATAGGCGTTAACTTCTCTAAACGTTTCTCTAAGGTGCTTTATAAACCTAGTTTAGCTTTTAAAGATATTATCTATAGACTATTATATTCTCTTTATATTACTCTTATTTTCTAGCTAGTCTAATATATAGAGCTTAGCCTATATAAAGGCTTTCTCTTCTATATTTATTATAGCTTCTAGAATCTTATTCTTATTCTATAGAAATACTATAGCGTTATATTATAGATAGAGTTCTATAGCTACTAGAAATACGTTAAGGTTTTTTCTCTTACTATTAAAACGTTAAGGTAGAGTAATCTTAGCCTATACCTATTATTTTACTATAGCTAGCTCTTCTACCTATTAAACGCTTATCTTCTAGAGTACTATAATAACTTATTAGAGTTCTATAATCTATTTCTCTATAGTTAGTTTTCTAGCCTAGGTCTTTCTAGATTAGGTTCTAACTATTAATATATTAGTTCTACTCTTTAACGTTAGGTAGTTATTTTATTATAAGCTATTCTCTTAACTAAGACTATAGCTTACTTTTATAAGAGAAGGTAAGAGGTATACTTTAGGCTAGAATCTTTAGTAATAAAGAGGTAGAGGTAATAATACTATAAATTATAAGTCTCTATAGTAATTTAATAAATAAAGTAATAACTATAAGAAGCTATAAGAAGTAAGCTTCTTCTAGTTATATATATACGCTATCTTAGCTAGATTAGGTACTAAGGCCTAGCTTCTATAGATCTCTTAGATTAGATTCTAATCTATAGATTAGTTTCTAATCTCTCTAATCTATCTAATTTACGTTATATAACTCTAATTATTTCTATAACTTTACACGTAATCTCTTGTCTTATAACTCTAGGCTTAGCTTACTGTTTTCTCTATTCTAGCTAGCTAGCTCTACTTTTAATTCTATAATTATAATACTTATCTAACTACGTATACGCCTACTATACTACTAGTAACTAAGCAACGTCTAGAAAGCTAAATAAGGCTTTTTACTAAGTTTCTAGACTCTTTCTTACTCTTAGATAGTAAGATTATTATCTTTAAGTAATAGAAAAATAGCTTATAAGATAAGCTTTAAGCTAATTATAACTAGTACCTAGAAAAGATAGCTAAGAATACTAAAAAAACTATTATAGTCTATATATATACGCGAATAGAAAAAGACGTATACTAGACTCTCTTTATAATTCTACGTACTCTAAGAAATAGTAGTATATAGATTTTCTATAAATATATACTTAATTAGCTAGAGAGAAGCTACGCGAACCTCTATAAGAGGCTAAATACTTACTATAATTTCTAGAAGCTATATTACTAAAATACTACTAACTTCGCGCGCTTTTAGGTTAATTTCTTCTATCTAGCGTAGAAGCGCTAGCTTCTAATAGACTAATAGGTAGAGAAGCTTTATAAGAAGCTTCTAGTAAGCCTACGTACGTAGATAGGTATCTACTAATATTAGTATACTTATAATTATAATTAATATATAGACCTTGCTTAAGACCTTGCTAGAGAGCTTACCTAAGATAAAGCTTACGTATTTAGAAAGGTTAAAAAGCGTAATACGCTCGCGTTAACGCTACGTCGCGCGTCTATTACTCTTCTAGGTATTCTACTAACCTCTAAAAAAGCTCTAGTAATTAAGAAACTAGTTACCTACTTCTAATACTAGTAACCTAGTTATATAAGCTATAATTATCTAAGCGCCTCTACTGCGTAGAAAGCTATTAAGAACGTTAATCTAGAGAAGAATTCTATAGAGCCTATAGAGCTATAAGTACATAAGAATAATACGTTAGAATATAAATCTAATAATTTAGAAAAAGCCTAGCTCTAGAAGAAGTCTTCTCTCTAGAGCTATCTACTAGAGTAATAAACCTGCACGAAAAGTTATTTAGTAGTTCTATATTTACTCTACTCTACTAAATATCTATAAATAGTCTTATAATTAAGCTTAGAAGTTTAATTAATACTAGAGTAAGTAGCTACGTTCTAGTATACCTAAAGTACCTTTAGACTCTTAGAAAAAACCTCTACGTTAAGCTAGCACGTATAGAACCTATTTCTCTTACTAGATATAATAGATAACCTAATAGCTAGATAGATAAATACTTTAAAGCTAATTTAGTACTAGAAAGCTACTAAATACGCACCTACTTTATATATTATAATACTAGCCGCTATAATATAATAATTAGTTATAAGCTACTTAAAGAAGTTAACGTTTAGGTTAACTATAAGTAGCGTGTACTAAGGTAGCTAGACACTAATTAATTAATTAATTATAAATACGACGCGTTTATCTCTATACAATTCTCTTAATCTACTACTAAAGCTTAAGTAGCTTACTAAGCTAATACTAATTACCGCGACGCTCTAATATTAGTAGTAGAAAAGCTAAGAGTAATATAATAAGAGAAGAGAGAATTATAATACTAGAAGCTTTAAGAAAATCTATATAAAATAGATAGATAGCTTAAGAATCTTAACCTACCTACTAGGTTACTCTATAAGCTAAAAAAGCTACCTATTTTATAAAAAATATACTTAAAGGCTATAAGAGCTAGGTCTGTAGTCTCTACTACTATAAGCGTTCTAGAATACCTAGCTAGGTAAGTTAGCTATAGGTAGTACTGTCTCTACGAGCTGTAAGAATAGAGACGCTAGCAGAGTAGGTTAAGTTAAATTTAGCTATCTAAAGGTAAGAAGTAGAAGAATACTTCGAGAGGCTCTATATATAGAGGTGCTAAGCGCTAAGGCGCTAGGCTAGGTTACGTAATAAGATTACGTAACTCGAGGTTATATAACTCTAGGTAAATCCCTAAACTAAACTATTACAAAGGCTAGACTTAACGTTAATATAATTAGCGTAGCTACCTTTATAATTAACGCGCGTTAAAAAGATACTATAATTAGGCACTTTAGTATCTATAAGGTTAATTAGCTTATTACTAATAGAAAGAAAACCTCTATTACTAATCTAGAAAAGAAACTTTACTAACTAGTAGTCTAAAAGCTTCTATTTCTAGAGTATACTAGTATAACTATAACCTATTTCTTAAAAAAGAATTCTAATACTCTACTACTATATAGAGAAGGCGTAGATTATAATATTAAGCTTATAGTAGAAAATACCTTAATAAATAGTTCTCTTTATAGTATATTACTAGAGTACCTATAGTTAGTATAGAATTACCTAGAGAATAACCTTTATTATAGCTTTATTATTTATAGTAATACGTTATACACGTTACTAGTTCTATTTACTAAAAAGCTAGGTAGAGAATAGAGGTTCTACGTTAACTATTAAAAGCTTAATGCTATTATAAAAAAAGACGTCTATTCTATTTCTCTTATTTAGAAAACGCTTACACGCCTATTACGCGCTAAGGTCTTTACTAAGTTAGACGTAAGGCAAGCTTTCTACTAGATCTAGCTTAATAAGTTAGTAGAGAACCTAACGTCTTTCTATACGTAGTATAGTAACTATAAGTATTAAGTTCTACTCTTTAGTCTCTATAATAGCTCTACTACCTTTTAGTAATATATTAATAAGGTATTATATAGGTTACTAGATAATTTCTATATAGTATATATTAATAATATTTTTATTTATTTAGAGAATTTACTTAAGTATAAAGTCTATATTATCTAGGTACTTAATTAATTATATAAAGCTAGATTATAAGTAGATATTAAGAAATCTAAATTTACTATTAAAAGTACTAAGTTTCTAGAATTAATTATAAGTACTAATAGAATCTAGAAGAACTCTAAAAAGGTTACTACTATCTAGAATTCGTCTATATCTATAACTCTTAAGAGTCTTTAATTATTTCTAGGTTTCTATAATTTCTACTAAGTCTTCTTAAAGAATTATAGCTAGATTATTCGCCCTCTTACTAAGCTACTAAAATAGAGAGTATAGTATACCTTTAGAGAAATTAAGCTTA
>NW_022987214.1:558864-560429 GCF_010094035.1 Trematosphaeria pertusa | reverse complement strand
AAGATCTAGAGCCTTTTATAGTATTAACTAACTACTAAGCCTTAGAGTATTTTGCTACTAAGTAGAAACTTACTACTAGGTAGATCTACTAGGTAAATAATATTACTAACTATAACCTTAAGCTTACCTATTAACTAGGTTTAGCTAATATAGTAGCGGACGCATTATTATAAAAGTAAGAAGAGCTTAAGACCTAAAAGAAGAAGAATCGCGCTACCTATATAAGGGCTTTTCTAAGTAAGAAGTAAATTAGCCTTTTAGCTATTAAGTAATTATTAGGTAAGTTATTAGTTCTAGCTACCTAGAGATTAGCTAGTAGTGCTATAGAAATTACTATTACTAATACGTTTATAGAGATACTCTCTACTAAGAATCTATATACTATAATTAATTAGATTATTATAGCTAACTAATTAGACAACTCTCTATAGCTAGCTTAAGATAAAGCTACTATATTAGGCTCTACCTAGAAAATAGAAGATAACTTATTAACCTATTAGAATTAATTAATAGTCTCTACTATTAACTACCTATAAATATACCTAATACGCGCTATATATACTACTTAGGTAACTATCTATCTAGAATAATAGAAGACTACCTAGTTACTATAAGATTAATATTACTAGCTAGGTATATAAGAAGATATTAATACGTACGTAGTAGTATATAAAGCTTACTACTAGAGCTATACTCTATAGAATAAGACGCTAGATCTTCTAAAGTCTTTACCTATCTCTAAGAGAGTATAGTAGAACGTCTTTATAGATTTTAAGAGCTTTCTCTCTAATAAGAAAGAATTTAACTACGTATATATTATTGTAGATTAGCTAAGTAAGTAGAGCTTCTCTCTACTCTACTATAAGAAAATTATAGCTTAACATATAGTAAAGCTATATTACTAATATATCTAGCGTATATATAGTTCTTCTAAGTCTATTATATTAGATTATAGTCTATAGTTTACCTCTACCTTTATAGATAAGCTCTACTAGCTTATAGAAATTAAGTAGAAGCTTTTTACTACGTACTACTCGTAAACTAATAGAAATATAGAGATTATTAATTAATATCTTAATTAGCGTTTACGTTTATTTATTAACTACTACTAGAATAATTAGTTAGATCTTTTACTCTATATAGACTAGGTATAAGCTACGTTACTATATAAAACTATAGAATTAATAGCGTATAAAATTAAATTTAGATACTAGCTAGTATACTACTAGAATTAGAAGAAGTGTATAATAAAAGCCTCTACTCTACGTAAGCGTCTCTCGCGTTAAAAAGCTTAGAATTTTACTAAGAAGTAATATAACGCTATAAAAAAAGCTACTAAAATTATATAAAGTAATATTATAAAAGCGTAAGCTAGATAGATACTCTAAGTAAATAAAAAGCGCTAAGAACCTAATTTTATAGTAGGCAACCTTGTCTACGTTAAACCTTATAGCTTTTTAATAGATTAGCCTAGTATAAAGCTTAATTAATAGATATATAGCTCTTACCTAATTATTACTATAAAGAGTTACTTCTTCTAGCTCTAGCTATCTATATATATACGT
>NW_022987214.1:550433-558854 GCF_010094035.1 Trematosphaeria pertusa | reverse complement strand
TATATATAAAATTCTAGATAGCTATCTTTATTAAAATTACCTTTAATACCGCGCTATATAGGTTACTTATAATCTTAACTCTACCTAGTATAATACTATAGGCTTTATTAACGCTTTCTATAAGGTATAAGACTTTTATATAGTATATCTAGATAAGCTAGAGCTACTATTACAATTAGATACTTAGATTAAGGCGTACGAAAAAGAGAAGACTCTAGAGGAGATAGCGAAGAATTTAAAACCTATAAGAGTAGAAGATATAAGAGTAACGCGAAGACGCTACTAGATAATTTAAGACTCTACTAAGCTTATAGTATTATTTAAGAAGAGAGTCTATAATAAAGCTACTCTATAGACGTAGAAATAAGTCTTCTAGTTTAAATCTCTATAAGAATAAAGTAACTAGAGAGAAGGTAGTAGCTATAAAAGCGCTTTTAGTTTAAAACTAATATAAATATACTTACTATAAGCTAAAAGTAATAGTTAAGAGTATAATACTAGAGTTTTAGAAGAGCTAGATCTATAGAAATTTTCTAGAAATCTTTATTACGTTATAAATACTATATACTATAAGTTTTATATATTATTATATAGATATAATAGTACTTACTAGAAGTAAACTAGATTTTTTCTTAAAAGTTAGTTAAATACGTATAGCTTTTTAATTACGTAATATATCTTAGTATAACTTTACTCTAAGATATAATATACTATAGAGAATATATATATACATTCTTATAGAAAATTATTAAGGTTTCGCTTAGTTATTTAAGAAAAATAAGTTAATTTTCGTTAATTTTCGTTGCTAAGAGAAGGTAACTAGCTCGCTTATATAACTAGCTCGCTTATAAAGTATATTATTAGAGATTATAGCTTTTTCGTCTTCTTAATAATATTCTCTTTTACTCTTAAAATAGCTATAAGAGCTAGCTTCGCAATCTCTACTACTATATATTAAGCCTTAGAATACCTAGCTAGGTAAGTTAATTATAGATAATATAGTTTCTATAAGCTATAAGAATAAGAGTAATAAGTAGAGTAGGTTAGATTAAATTTAGCTATCTAAAGATAAAAAGTAGAGAAAAAACTCTAAGAAACTCTATATATAGAGGTACTAAATACTAAAACGCTAGGCTAAGTTATATAATAAGTTTACGTAATCTAAGATTATATAACTAAGGTAAATTTCTAAACTAGACTATTATATTACTTTCTCTTATAGAGAGAGCTTATCTCTAAGCTCTAAAATATACCTTTAAGGTTTTTCTTCTTCTAAAACTTCTATATTATACTCTTAACTATATTTTTTTTAGCTTAGTTTTAAACTAGAATTACTTTTATAGCTACTACCTTCTCTCTAATTACTCTATTCTCTATAGAGCTCTACTCTAATATAAAATTTACTAGAGAGAAAAAGGCTTATAGAGATTTAAACTAGAAGACTTATTTCTATATCTATAGAGTAGCTTTATTATAGATACTCTTCTTAAATAATACTATAAGCTTAGTAGAGTTTTAAATTACTTAGTAGTATCTTTACGTTACTTTTATATCTTCTACTCTTATAAGTTTTAAATTCTCTACTATCTTTTCTAGAGTCTTCTCTTTTTTATACGCCTTAATCTAAGTATCTAATTATAATAGTAGCTCTAGCTTATCTAGGTATACTATATAAAAGTCTTTTACCTTATAGAGAGTATTAATAAAGCCTATAGTATTATACTAGGTAGAGTTAAAATTATAAGTAATCTATATAGCGTAGTATTAAAGATAATTTTAATAAAGATAGCTATCTAGAATTTTATATATAATATACTTTATAAGTAAGCTAGTTATATAAGTAAGCTAGTTACTTTTACTAAGCCTCTACTAATAATTATCTTAACTACTATAAGTCTACCTACTAATACTAAGTTATCTTCTTAAAAAGCTAGAATATAGCTTATAATTTAAGCTATCTAGGCTAGCTAAATTTAAAGTAAGTAACGCGTTATAGTAATCTACTATATTCTCTTATTATTATTATAAACGTAATATGCTAGAATAATACTATAATATAAAAAGATATCTAATTTAGTAAAACTTATAAAGAATAAAAAGTAGGTAATAGTTAACTATATACTTAACCTAGATACGTAAGAATTTATCTCTTAGCTTACTACTATTTAAGATATAGCTAATATACTACTTACTAAGTAGAGTAAAAAGGTTATAGGTAAGAACTAGCTAAATAACTTTATTACGCGCTATTCTAAGCTTAAAACGTAGCTTAATTATAAGTATAACTATTAGAGAGTAAAGTAAGAAGATTCTATAATTATTTAGACGTAGTTTAACCTAGTAGATAATATAAAGACGACGTATAATATTACTAATAAAGATACGTATAATTTTAATAAATCTAGCTTTATAATAGAAATAATATTACCTTAGGTAGTAGTTACTAGCTCTAAGAGATAATTATAACTAAAGAGCCTTTAACTAGATAATTATAAGTAAATTTTAGTAATTATAATAGTAGGAGTAGTAGGTAATATATAGATTCTACTATTTTTTATTATTATAAGTAAGAACTATCTCTTAGCGTAGTATAAAGGTAGCTAGCTACTATATAACTAGATTATAGCTATCTCTAAAAGTAACTAGATAATAAATAAAGTTAGTATTATATAGTTAACGTACTTTAACACGTATACTAAGAGTCGCGTTATAGATATATATTATCTACTAATTTTAAATAGCTATAAAAGCTATAGCTTTATTAAATTCTAGTAGTACTATAAGAAGAATTAAATTATAGTTCTCTATATACTAGTATATTTATTATATCTTCTATAGCTACTTAATATTAGCTACTTCTTACTATTAAAAGTAGTATATAGCTACTAAGTTAAGATTCTAATATGTAGCTATATTAACTACGTTATAAAAACTAAGTTTCTACCTACGTTTTACGTAGCTTTTTACGCGTTAATTATAGATAATAATATTAGAATAGAATTTAAAAACGCTAGCTTAGTTCTATTTAATCTAGATTTAGTAGTATTAAAGCTTAAAGTTTAATTATATACGCTAATACTTTTTACTAATAATACTACTATCTAGAAGTATAAAATATCTAGTAATTCTACTAAATTAAAGTTATAATTAACTTTAATTTAGAGAAAAATTATATAGTATCTTAATTTATTACTAACTTATATTATTAAGTTACTTAATTAGCTTAAGAAAGGTAATAAGCTAATAGCGTATTAGCTAGTACTTATAGAGTCTAAAGTCGCCTAGCTTTAAGTAGCTAACGTATAAAAAAAGAAGCGTAATTTATATAAAAGAAAGTAGATTTAGAAAGAGAATACTCTTATAATTAAAGCTAGCTTATAGCTAGTTACTTAAAGAAAGGCTATAAATTAGAATAAGAGTAAGAAGTAGCGTAAAGAGGTAGTAGTACGTAATAGCTAGCTAGCTTAGCAACGCTATAGACGCTATAGTAAGCTAGAGTATAATGTATAAACATACTAGGTAGTTAAAGATAATATAAATAAGTTAGATAGCTTATCTAGATTTATCTTAAGTAGCTTAGAGTTAGAGTAATCTAACTAAGATAGCGGCTTTTTAGTAGAAGCTTAGTAAAAGTAACTAGCTTACTTATATAACTAGCTTGCTTATAAAGTATATTAATTTATTAAATAAGTTTTTAAGAATACTTCTCTAAAAAATCTTATAATAATTAGATCTATATAAAGCTATATAGCTTTTAAAGTAGTAGTAGTAGCTATTCTTAAACTATACGTTAAGTAAGGTCTATATAATAAGTAGAAAAATATAGTATAATAGAAACTAAAGTTTCGCTAGCGTTCTATAAACCTAAATTATAATTACTCTACTTATACCTTACTATATAATAAGTTACGTCTACTCTAGCATTCTAGGTATAACTAGCCTAATATAAGTATACTAAGCTAGAAGCTATCTATTTAGTTAGCTAATGTTAAACTAAGTTAACTCTATTAAGCTAGCTATCTGCCTAGAAATAACTCTATAGCGAAATTCTATAAATACTAGTTTCTAGAGGTAATTAGCGAAGCACTTAAAAATTCTTCTTTAGAATTAAAGTAGAATTTAATAGCAACAAGAGAGCGAGTATCGTAAAGCTAGATTCTTCTAGAGTAATATTTTAGTTCTAAAGCTTCTTCTCGCGAATATCTATAAAACGAACTAGCTTCTAAATATATTATTACCTATTAAGTTCTCTGTAACTAGTGTACTACTATATACTAAGACTCTAGCGCAACACGAAAAGGTATTATAGAACTATTTAGGCCTAAGATATTTTAAGATAAGCCTGTATAGAGAAGCTTAAGTATCTTAGATACGTGAATTTTCTATACTCTAGAAGGGGAGCTAGACATAATACCTTCTACGAAGAACCCTGTTATATCTAAGTCTCTAATATTATCTAAAACTACTTCTATAAAAATAATATACTATTAGCGTATACTTTAGCTTTTTAAAATAGAGTTTTTTAAGACACGTTTCTATAATCTAATAGCTAATCTAGAGTATTTAATAGACCTTTGCTATAACTAGTAGGGTAAAGCTACTATAGTAGCGTTTGCGTAATAATATATATAGACAACTTTTAAGTTATATAAGAAGGCTAATTAAGGTATACCTATAGAATTCTAGACTAATTCTAGAAGAATTTCTAATTCTATACTTACTATAAAGAGGCTAATAGTAAACTCTTGTTTTTAGTTAGAGTATAATATAGACAAGTTTAATAATCTTCTATACTACCTCTAGAACGTTTATAAGAAATATACGGTTTAGGCTAGCTTACTATAGTTTTGCTCTAAATATGTTGCTATTAGCTATACATAGAGTTGCTAGAGAAAGAAGCTACTAGTAAAAATATCTAGTACTAGCTAGAAAATTCTATAGAACACGCGCTTTAAGGTTAAAAGGCTTTCTTCTATTATCTAGACGTTAATAAAGAACCTTCTAAATACTATTAAATATATATAGTTAGATCTAGTATACATTCTATAAGATAGTTCTATTATTAGAGTTTAAGAGATAGTAAGATAAGTAAAGATTTTCTAGAACACAACCTTCTCTATAGCGTAGCTCGTTAAAGTTAAGAGCTTTTAAGAATTAACTATAGCGCTTAATTTACTTTCTCTCTATCTACTAGCTCTAGATAATAGTAATAAATAGTTAAAACTAGAAGTTACTAAACTTAGAACTCTAGCAAAGGCGTATAGGTAATAATACAAGTTTATTAATAAAGACTAGAATTCTTAGTTTACTTCTCTATAGACGCTATAGAAGATGTATCTTTATCTAGATATATAGTTTTACTTATATAATAGATTATTACTTTAATATAATAATACTACTCTATTACTACTCTCTAGATTAGTTACTCTAATAGAGATAGTTATGCTAAATATACATAACTTTAAGACAATATAGTTACCTAATAGCCTTATTCTAGTACAAGTTATAGTATACTAGTATACATAATCTAGACTTTAATCTCTATTATACCTAGATATTATTTCTATACTATCTTTAGGTAAGACGCGAAAATATAGTAGATAGTAGGCTAAAGCTATTATATTAGCCTTAGGTATAATAGACTAGTATACTACTACCTTAGAATCTAACGCTAACGCATACGCTACTCTAGAAGAAAATCTTATTCTAGGTAAATACTCTTTTGCGTTTATTAGAGAGCTAGCTGTAAAAAGACCTAAGAATTTTTTTAGTGCGATTTAGCATTTCTACGTAGATAAAAGTACTAATAAAATTAAATTAGATATTAAAGAAGTAGGTGTAATACTTCTATTTAGCTAGACTTAGCTAGAAGATCTTAGAAGTAACTTCTTAATTTATATTTTTAGAGAGTAGATACGCTTATTAGTAGTATATAGGTTATTGTCTATATAGTACGTGCAGTCTATAGGCTCTATACTAGTTTAGAAGGCTTATATAATCTTCTCTATAGATAGAGTAACATTAAGAGTACTACTAGCTATAGTCTTAGAATAGTACGCTAAGTAGATTAATACGCCTCTATTACTAGAAGTAACTATCTATTTAGAGATTCTAGAGTATAGAGTTAAATTATAGGTTAATCTTTATTATTAGACTATAAATAGTTTATATAAGGCTTATACTCTTCTTATTAACTATTATTATCTTCTAGAAGAAAGAGAGAGAATAGAATTATATTTTCTATATAGTTCTAGAGTTTTACTTAAGCGTTTTAATTCTAGAGTTATATATATAATTTGCTATTTTATATTTTATAATTTAACTTTAAGTGTAGATATTACTACTACTTAAGAGGTAGCGTTCTTAGTACTATAGTAGAAGTATATAATATTTAGTAATAACTATTAATATATTCTACTACTAAATACTCTATACTACTAAATACCTTATACTACTAAATACTCTAAAAATGCTAAGACTCTACTAAATACTACTATCTCTATTATAAAGCTCTCTATAAACGCCTAATTAACTTTAGATAAATTCTAGATATAGCTTACGCTCTAGACTATTTAATAGAATCTAGAGCTAAGTTTATAGCGTGCTATAGCTCTCTATAATATACTAACGTGCTTTATAAATAAATACTCTATATAAATAAATACTCTAAAAATACTAAGCTCTTACTAAATACTACTATCTCTATTATAAAGCTCTCTATAAACGTCTAATTAACTTTAGATAAATTCTAAATATAGCTTACGCTCTAGACTATTTAATAGAATCTAGAGCTAAGTATAAGAGCTAAGTCTATAGTCTCTACTACTATAAGCGTTCTAGAATACCTAGCTAGGTAGGTTAGCTATAGGTAGTACTATCTCTACAAGCTATAAGAATAAGAGGTGCTAGTAGAGTAGGTTAGGTTAAATTTAGCTATCTAAAGGTAAGAAGTAGAAGAATACTTTAAGAGCTCTCTATATACATAGAGTGCCTATGCCAAGGCGCTAGGCAGAGTTATGTAACTTAGACGGAGCTAAGTTAGGCTAAAGCACTAAGTTAAAGCTAAGTTAGACTGTTACATTACCCTCTCTTATAGAGAGAGCTCGTCTCTAAGCTCTAAAACACGCCTTCTAGGTCTCTCTTCTTCTAAAACTCCCGCGTTATACTCTTAACTATTTCTTTTAGCTTATAGTAAGTATATTTATATTAGTTTTAAACTAGAAGCACTTTTATAGCTACTACCTTCTCTCTAGTCGCTCTATTCTTATAGAGATTTAAGCTAGAAGGCTTGTTTTCGCGTTTATAGGGCGGCTTTATTATAGGCTCTCTTCTTAGCAGCGCCTTTACGTTACTCTCGTGTCTTCTACTCTTATAGGTTTTAAATTCTCTACTATCTTCTCTAGAGTCTTCTCTTTTTTATACGTCTTAATCTAAGCATCTAATTATAATAGCAGCTCTAGCTTATCTAGGTATACTATATAAAAGTCTCTTACCTTATATAGAGCGTTAATAAAGCCTATAGTATTATACTAGGTAGAGTTAGAATTATAAGTAACCTATATAGCGTAGTATTAAAGGTAATTTTAATAAAGATAGCTATCTAGAATTTTATATATAGGCTATTCTAGATTACTATTAACTTTAATAGATAGCTACTTAGGCTCTACCTACTCTAGTAATAGCTCTAAGGCTTTTCTTAGCTAATTAGCGTAAAAGACGTTATATATACATATATACGTAGATAGCTAGAGCTAAAAGAAGTAACTCTTTATAGTAATAATTAGGTAAGAGCTATATATCTATTAATTAAGCTTTATACTAGGTTAATTTATTAAAAAGCTACAAGGTTTAATATAGACAAGGTCGCCTACTATAAAATTAGGTTTTTAGTACTTTTTATTTACTTAGAGCGTCTATCTAGTCTACGCTTTTATAATATTACTTTGTATAATTTTAGTAGCTTTTTCTATAGCGTTATATTACTTCTTAGTAAAATTCTAAGCTTTTTAGCGTAAGAGACTTTTATTATATACTTCTTCTAATTCTAGTAGTATATTAGCTAGTATCTAAATTTAATTTTATATGCTATTAGTTCTATAGTTTTATATAGTAACGTAGCTTATACCTAATCTATATAGAGTAGAAGGTCTAACTAATTATTCTAGTAGTAGTTAATAAATAGACGTAGATACTAATTAAGATATTAATTAATAATCTTTATATTTCTATTAGTTTATAGGTAGTACGTAGTAGAGAGCTTCTACTTAATTTCTATAAGCTAATAGAGCTTATCTATAAAGGTAGAGGTAAACTATAGACTATAATCTAATATAATAGACCTAGAAAAACTATATATACGCTAGATATATTAGTAATATAGCTCTACTATACGTTAAGCTATAATTTTCTTATAGTAGAGTA
>NW_022987214.1:546796-549118 GCF_010094035.1 Trematosphaeria pertusa | reverse complement strand
TAATTCTATACTAACTATAGGTACTCTAGTAATATACTATAAAGAGAACTATTTATTAAGATATTTTCTACTATAAGCTTAATATTATAATCTATACTCTCTCTATATAGTAGTAGAGTATTAGAATTCTTTTTTAAGAAATAGGCTATAGTTACGCTAGCATATTCTAGAGATAGAAGCTTTTTAGTAACTAGTTAGTAGAGTTTCTTCTCTAGATTAGCGACTAGAGTTTCCTTTCTATTAGTAATAAGCTAATTAACCTTATAGACACTAAGGTGCCTAATTATAGTATCTTTTTAACGCGCGTTAATTATAAAGGCTACTACGCTAATTATATTAACGTTAAGCCTAGCCTTTAAGTATGTTTTCTATAAAACTAGTAGCTTTTTTAGCTTATAGAGCAACTCTATAGGCAGGTTAAGATTCTTAAGCTACCTATCTATCTTGCGTAGGTTTTCTTAAAGCTTCTAGTGTTACAATTCTCTCTTCTCTTATTATATTACTCTTAGCTTTTCTACTACTAATATTAGAGCGTTATAGTAATTAGTATTAGCTTAGTAAGCTACTTAAGCTTTAGTAGTAGATTAAGAGGATTATATAGAGATAAACGCGTCGCGTTTATAATTAATTAATTAATTAGTGTCTAGCTATATTAGTACGCGCTACTTATAGTTAACCTAAACGTTAACTTCTTTAAGTAACTTATAACTAATTATTACGTTATAGTAGCTAGTATTACAATATATAAAGTAAGTATAGATTTAGTAGTTTTCTAGTACTAGATTAGCTTTAAAATACTTATCTACTTAGCTATTAGGTTACCTATTATACCTAGTAAGAGGGATTAGTTCTATACGTAATAGCTTAACATAGAGGTTTTTTCTAAGAGTTTAAAGGTACTTTAGGTGTACTAAGACGTAGCTACCTACTTCTATATTAATTAGACCTCTAAGCTTAATTATAAGACTGTTTATAGATATTTAGTAGAGTAGAGTAAACGTAGAACTACTAAATAGCTTCTTACGCAGGTTTATTACTCTAGTAGGTAGCTCTAGAGAGAAGACTTCTTCTAGAGCTAGACTTTTTCTAAATTATTAGATTTATATTCTAACGTGTTATTCTTAGGTACTTATAGCTCTATAGGCTCTATAGACTTCTTCTTTAAATTAACGTTCTTAATAGCTTTCTACGTAGTAGAAGCTCTAGAGTAATTATAGCTTAGGTAGCTAGGTTAGTAGTATTAAAAATAGGTAACTAGCTTCTAAATTACTAGAGCTTTATTAGGTGCTAAAAAACCTAGAAGAGCTAGAGGCGCGCGTTATAGCATTAACGTAATTACGTTACGCTTTTTAGCCTTTCTAGTAGTAACGCGTACTTCTCTAGAGGTAAGCTCTTAAGTAAGGTCTTAAGTAAGGTCTATATAGTAGTTATAGTTATTAATATATTAATATTAGTATATACCTAACTACGTGCGTATAGTCTCTAGTAGCTTCTTATAAAATTTCTCTACCTATTAGTCTACTAGAAGCTAGCGCTTCTTTGTAAGGTAGAAGAAATTATTCTAAAAGTAGGCGAAGTTAGTAGCGCTTTAGTAATAAAGCTTTTAGAAATTATAGTAAGCGTTTAGCCTCTTATATAGATCTTTATAGCTTCTCTCTAGCTAATTAAGAATATAATTATAGAAAACTACTACGCTACTATTCTTAATTATTTATAGTATTACTAATAGAGTCTAGTACGCGTCTTTTTTAGTTTGTGTATAGATATAGGTAATAATAGTTTTCTTAGTATTCTCTAGCGTATCTCTAGTATACTAATTCTAGTTTACTTAAAGTTTATTATATAAGCTATCTCTCTACTACTTAAAAGTAACACTCTTACTATCTAATAATAATAGTAGATCTAGAAACTTAGTAGAGCGTGTTAGTTAGCTCTCTAGTACTTACGACGCTAGAGGTGTAGCTAGCTAGTATACAGAGAGATAAGAACCTAAGATTAAATTCTCTAGTAGTAACGCGCTTAAATTACGTATAATTAGTATTATAGAGAAACGCGTCGCGCGTTAAACAAGCGTAGTAGGTAGTATCTAGTCTCTAGAGTAGATTAATTACGCTTGTAGTTACTAGATTTTAGCGTCTTTTTTAGCTAGAGTAGTAGCCTATTTCTAATTTTTTGCGTATATGTTATTTTTTTTAGTAAGAGCGTTAGTGGTAATCTAGTAATATATATAGATTTATTATTTATATACCTATTATATATATAATTAGCTAACTATTTTATTAATAATTTTAGCTAGCGTTTCTAGAAAGAGCTCTTAAAGCT
>NW_022987214.1:544882-546781 GCF_010094035.1 Trematosphaeria pertusa | reverse complement strand
CTAAACAGAGTTTTTATAATAGAAATATTAATTAGTATATTCTGCTAGCAGGTTCGCTGCTCTAGATTTAAGAACTATTAGAGTAAAGAGGTATTGTAGAGCTAAGGTTCTGCCTCTAGATTAGCTTCGCGAGAGTTCTTCTATAGTGTTTAGATTTGTTTAGCTTTTAAAACAGAGAGGGTATTAGCTGCTAGTAGAGCAGCTAGTTATTAGCTCTGCTAGCAGAGTAGAGAATTATCGATTTTTCGTAATTTATAAAAGAGGGGGGGTTTCTATACGTAGAAGTTTTATAGAAGTTCTCTTATACATAGAGCTCTTAATAGCTCTCTTTAGCTTAGTGCTAGTATCTTTCTACTACTAACTAGATTCGCTAGTACTCTTATATAGTGCTAAGAGGTAAGCAATTAATTAGTAACGTTAATAAATTCTTAGAGTAAGCAACTAGGCTCTTATAGCTCTAATTCTTAATATAGCTATTAGTAAACACTTCTTAATAAGGCTACTTAGTTTAGCTAGATATTATACCGTCGTCTTTAGCTAAAGAGGTATTAACCTTTAGATAATGTAAGAGCTAGATTCGCGGTCTCTACTACTGTAAGCGTTCTAGAACACCTAGCTAGGTAGGTTAGCTATAGGTAGTACTATCTCTATAAGCTATAAGAATAAAAGGTACTAGTAGAGTAGGTTAGGTTAAATTTAGCTATTTAAAGATAAGAAGTAGAAGAATACTCTAAGAGCTCTCTATATACATAGAGTGCCTATACTAAGGCGCTAGGTAGAGTTATGTAACTTAGGTAGAGCCGAGTTAGGCCGAAGTACTAAGTCGAAGCCGAGTTAAACTATTACACTAAGCTTATAGTACGCTATAGCTCTCTATAATATAAAGTAAGAGAAAGTCTACTATTAACGCTATAGAGTTACTCTATAATATAAAAAGATATCTAATTTAATAAAGCTTATAAAAAATAAAGAGTAGGTAATAGTTAAGTATATACTTAACCTAGACGCGTAAGAATTTACTCTCTAGCTTACTACTATTTAAGATATAGCTAATAAGCTACTTACTAAGTAGGGTAGGAAGGTTATTGGTTAGATTTAGCTAAATCGCTTTATTATGTGCTATTCTAAGCTTAAAATATAGCTTAATTATAAGTATAACTATTAGAAAGTAAAGTAAGAAAATTCTATAATTATTTAGATATAGTTTAATCTAGTAGATAATATAAAGATAAAGTATAGTATTACTTATAAAAATATATATAATTTTAATAAATCTAGCTTTATAAAAGAAATAATATTATCTTAAGTAGTAGTTACTAGCTCTAAAAGATAATTATAACTAAAGAGTTTTTAACTAAGTAATTATAAGTAGATTTTAGTAATTATAATAGTAAGAGTAGTAGATAATATATAGATTCTACTATTTTTTATTATTATAAGTAAGAACTATCTTTTAGTATAGTATAAGAGTAGCTAGCTACTATATAACTAGGTTATTACTATTTCTAAAAATAGCTAGATAATAAATAAGATTAGTATTATATAGTTAAAGTAATTTAATATATATACTAAAAATTATATTAACGTACTTTACAAGCGAGCTAGTTACACAAGCAAGCTGGTTACCTTCTCTTAGCAACGAAAATTAACGAAAATTAACCCGTTTTTCTTAAATAACTAAGCGAAACCTTAATAGTTTTCTATAAAAATTTATATAGATATTCTCTATAGTATATTACACCTTATAGTAAAGTTGCACTAAGATATATTACGTAATTAAAAAGCTATACGTATTTAACTAACTTTTAAGAAAAAACTAGTTTTCTTCTAGTAAGTACTATTATATCTCTATAATAATATATAAAACTTATAGTATATAGTATCTATAACGTAATAAAG